>NC_084543.1:12075000-12222500 GCF_024500275.1 Phycodurus eques | reverse complement strand
ATATGTACATCATGTTCTCTCAGTATCTTGTGATTGTTGTTCTTGTTTCAAATGTTTTATGGTTAATTGATGAACTTGTAGATCAAAGGGGGAATCCCTACTCCCGCTGAAACTTTCTGACCTAAATTGCGCTAGCTACCGTTTACTACTATCATAAGACATGAGGGAGACGTACAGTAAGTATGATACGGAACTACATGCGCTGATAATGTAAATGCCGAGTCACAGAATGTTTAATGTTGTCAGATTGCATTAATGGAATACTTGTCAGACATCTGCAGTATGAATTGAATTTGGTTATAACATCTAATGAGTGTGTAATGTGCTCTACAAGCTTAGTGGAACATACTAGAAGACAAAGTCAGCGTTGGTTGGACTGTAAGGTCAATGGTCCCTCCACATTTAAAAGCCCATGAAATTTTAGAAATTTAACCAAAGACTCATTGAAGCTTTGACCTTCGAACCTTCACCACGCTTGACATTTCACATGACGTAAGTATATCTCATGAGACTTTAAACCCTTGAGTATGTAAATGATTAACTTCACAAGTGTGTTTTGATTCATCAGTTTTTGGGTGCGTATCTGTGTTTTTTCGTGTTCTACCCTTACCAACTTTAATGACAAAAAAGTAAGCTGGAATAACAGTCATATGAGTGATTTTTTCACAGAAGAAAGAGAATAGAGAATGCCTGTGAGTAAGTATTATTGTATTTTCTTGCCATTTGTGTTCAAATATCCGTTGCTTAAAGGCCAAAAGTACTTTGGATGATGACTTTACAAACGCGTTAGCATAGGTTCTGATGTACAAATTCAGGTAATGTCGCCACCGTAGGAACGGAACTGCTGTAAACCAAAGATCCCTGTACACACCACTGATGAAGTCATGGGCAGACAAAGAGAACTGAGCTAATTACTTCCACCAACTCCTATAAAACCCCACTTGGTGAAGTACCGTATTTTCACGACCATAAGGCGCACTTAAAAGTCTTACATTTTCTCCAAAATGGACGGGGCGCCTTATAATGCGGCACGCCTTATGTGTGCACCGAGTTCCAACATCTGTAAATGTTGTTGTGTGACTTTGATGAGCGCTCCGCTTGACTGAGTGGGAGCATTTCCTGCCGACACGCTGCTTATATAGAGGAAGGCGGACGTGACTGAGGACAGCATGCGGACGTAAAGGGGGAAGGGTGAGCGTGAAGGAGGACGCTAAAGACACGCCCCCAGTAGGTATATAGTTCCGGTATGTGCATCGGTTTGGCTAAGGACCCCCGAAAATGGCACCTACGAAGAGACACGCTTACGAAGCAACAGTTTAAAATGGAAGCTATCAGTTACGCGGAGGAACATGGGAACAGAGCAGCCACGAGAGAATTCAAGATCAACGAATCCATGGTTCGCAAGTGGAGGAAGCAGGAAAACGAGCTTCGCCAAGTCAAGAAGACGAAGCTGAGTTTCCGCGGCAATAAGGCGAGGTGGCCCGAGTTGGAAGACCAACTCGAGCAATGGATTAATGATCAAAGAACAGCCGGGAGATGCATCTCTACAGTCACCATTCGACTGAGGGCAATAACGCTTGCAGAAGAAATGAAAAATCGAGCATTTTCAGGGAGGTCCGTCTTGGTGCCATATATCCATCCGAGAAAGGACTACCGTGGCGTAGCAACGTCCGGCGGATTACAAGGAAAAGCTGGCCATCTTCCGCTCCTACTGCAGTAAAAAGATTGCCGACAAACACATCCAGCCCAACCACATCAACATAGACGAGATGCCGCTCACTTTCGACATCCCGGTGAACCACACTGTAGAGAAGAAGAGGACCACCACGGTAGCGATAGGCACAACGGGCAGGAGAAGTCGGCTTTTACTGTTGTGCTTGGTTGCCATGGTAATGGACAGAAACTGCCACCGATGGTGATTTTTAAGAGGAAAACGCTGCCTAAAGAAAGGTTTCCAGCCAGTCATCGTTAAGGCCAATCAAAAGGGCTGGATGGACGAGGAGAAAATGACAGTGGCTGAGTGAGGTGTACGTAAAGCGACCAGATGGTTTTTTCCACGCGTCACCGTCCCTGTTGATCTGTGACTCCATGCGCGCCCATCTCACAGCCGCTGTGAAAAACCAAGTGCAACTAAGACTGGGTGTCATAGGTGTGTGTTAGGGTTGTTGTCTTCCCCCTGTCTCGTACACACCTGCTCCTGAGTGCAGCTTCCCCACCTGTGCCTCGTTTACCGTAATTACCCCACGCATTTAACCTCCTGTCTCATTCTTTCTGGTCGCCAGTTCGTTGTACCTTGTTTCCACGTCACCGACTCATACTAAAACTAGACCCTGTTCTGCTTATTGACCTTGCCTCTTTGCCTCACGTTTTTTGGATACTTTGGATATTGCCTTTTCGGATTGCCTACCTGTGTACCGACTTCTGCTCGTTTATTAAACCTCTCTTTTTTTGAAACTGTCCATTGGAGTCGTGCATTTTGGGTCCTATCCTCTGTTCCGTTCATGAGAGACTGGGGGGCTACGGCAGGCGAGTTACTCCACTATATGTTAATGGAATGTGGATGCTTGGGCTAAGGTATTTGCTTTGACTTTTGCGAAATCCGGCAACATTGCTGAGCCGCCCCCCGGCAACGAGACTGACTCTGACAATGACGAGAGGGAACCTGGCGTGTTTGCTGGAGATCTTGCCCAGCTGTTCATTTCGGATAGAGAAGATGAGAACTTTGATGGATTTGTGGATGAGGATTGATTAAAAAAAATAACGTGAGTACATTGTTAAATACTTTAATAAAGTACAACCGAACTCAGTTTTGCTCCCGCTGCCTCTTTAAAAACATTGTTTTAGCGGGCATCCATGCTACCGTATGTTTTACAATGCCTGCGCCCAATAATACGGTGCGGTGCGCCTTATGTATGTGTTAAATACAGAAATAGAACCCGTAAATTACAACCTCAACAAGTGTTTATTAATTGGACTAAACAGTAACTTAAAAATGTTAAAATATTTAATCTGTAATGTGTTTAAGTGTAATTTTTTTTTTTTAATTATCATTCACGGTCAACATATTTTCAATTTGTAAGTATTGTAAAAAACGTTACCTGAAAATACTGCCTCTGCAGTTACATTTTTTTGCGGCAGTTTGACTTTGGAACAGATTACTTCCATTTACATTGTTTCCTATGCGAAAAAAATTGGAGGATGACAAGAATGCATTGTGTTCAGGTTCGACTAAAGTGGGCTGATGTATGCATCAAATGGATCATTTACTGTATCGTAAGAATGCATAAATGTAAACTTACAAAGTGAAAAATAAGTCTGAAGATAATGAAGACTAATATATATATATATATATATATATATATATATAATGGTTACAGCACACACTGGTATAGGATACTTGTAGACTTAGAACAGAACCCCATCATAAACTTTATACAGTATAATCAATTTGTGAGTTGAGTATCGAGCTACGTTCCTACCCTCACCTGTGGTCACGAGCTGTGGGTCGTGACCAAAAGAACAAGATCCCGGCTACAAGCGGCCGAAATGAGTTTCCTCCGCAGGGTGTCCGGGCTCTCCCTTAGAGATAGGGTGAGAAGCTCGGTCATCCGGGAGGGGCTCAGAGTAGAGCCGCTGCTCCTCCACATCGAGAGGAGCCAGATGAGGTGGCTGGGGCATCTGATTCGGATGCCTCCCGGACGCCTCCCCGGGGATGACCCAGGACACTTGGCGAGACTACGTCTCTCGGCTGTCCTGGGAACGCCTCGGGATCCCACCGGAAGAGCTGGAATGAAGTGGCTGGGGAGAGGGAAGTCTGGGCGTCCCTGCTAAAGCTACTGCCCCCGCGACCCGATCTCAGATAAGCGGTAGAAAATGGATATGGATATGCTGTAGCATAGCAAGCATTCAGACACATTTTATCCAAAATATTTTGTTGAACTTTTCATGACTTTTCAAAGACCTCTAATAGTTGTGTGATCATTTCAAGTGTGAGTTTGCATCAGTTAATTGTCTAATTGTTTCATTTATTTTCATAAGACTCCAAAAGTTCAAAAGAAATCAATTCAAAAGCACTATGGATAACCCACTGGCTGTTCATCATCAGGGAAAACTAGTTGCACACAGACATTTAAAATTGTATTATTGACTTCAAAAAAGGGCTCGAAAAAATATATGTAATAAGCTATAACTGCTCAAGCGGAAAATTGGATTTTTAATTTCATCAGGCACAATTAGGTGTTCAATTTCTCACTTAGATATTCTCTCGGGGTCCAACGTGTTGAACCAGTACCCTTCCAAATTACAAGATGGCCAAATTACATCATGAGCCAAAGAGTCTCCATGCTTCTGCAATTTAAGGTAAACCAACATGTTTTTGCCACCTTTCATGACATGGCCAATACACAGTATTTTTCTTGTAGGATAGAAATTCCTTGAAGATCCAGATTACTTGCTTTGTGTTGCTTCCCATGTTATAATGTACTTTGTTTTGTTTTTATTCCATATTTTTCTAAATGGTCTTCATCAGGGATTCACAAAAGACTGTCATCATCTCTCCATTGCCTTGAGTTGCAAAATTCTACCCTTGTTTTCTTTCTGTGCATGAATCCGTCTTTGTCATTTCATATTTTTATCCCTTCCTCATCGTCTCTAATTTGAGACAGGTGCCGATGCACTGGGATACGTTGCCGTGCCCTCCTATTCAAATAGCTTTTGAAAAAGCACTTTGATCGCACACCCGTGCAGGTCAGGCGGGATTTAGCACATCTGTCGAATGCGCGTGCACGTGAACACATCACCTGCACGTTATATCATTTTGTAAGTGTCAATGTTGAGGCGTGAAGCTGAAAGAAAGGTGACAAAAGTGAGAGAGGAGCATGTGTACTTCCAAAAGCTATTCAGATTATTATATTGAGTGCAGCCAACATGGAGAACGCAAATACTGAATGATAAAAATGTATTTACTGTCAGGTAAAGTACCACGTACCTTTGCCTTTCCATTCTATACTCTACCTTTCAAATTTGGGTTTTGGAAGAGGTTAAGATATGTCAAGGAAAAAATAATCAGCACTCTGGTACATCACACCACTTATTTAACAATTGACTGGCCAGTACAAACTGCTCTGACCAGTCCTTCATTTTAACCCCCTTCAGGTGTCCTTGTGTTCTGTCTGATAGTAGAGAACGGACTTTAAGAGGGATGCAGGGAAAAGAGCACCGAGCACCCAGAGAACTGGCTCAAATATTACAAAGTCAACATCAGTGGGATACATAAATGGCATTGAACAGAGCCGGCTCATAAACACAGCTGTGTTTCCCTGGTAAATGAAGGCAAACAGTCCAATATTTATCTGAGTCTGGCAGGCCTCATTAGAAACCAACAAACCTCAATGTGACATTTTCCAAAAATCAATACTGTGGTCAGTCAGATTTTTTGGGTGCTCGTTTCCAGAAAACTGTTGACAGGTACTGCTGGAAATCACATCATTTATGAATTATCACACAGGCAAAGAAACAAAGCTCAGGCAGAAACGTATAGTATACTGTAGGTGATGGTGCACCTGCAGGGATTTGAAGTGGAAGAAAACATGGAATTGTGCCAAACCCCATATTGTTCCCACAAAGACGTAAGCATGGAATTCTCAAAAGTATCTTTGGAAAGCTGGGTACGTACTGAAAATCAGGACATACAGTATTTGAGCTTTTCCCCTGCATCCCTCGAAAGCAAATGCCAGATTCTCGGATGTCTCTGAAAGATTATTCTGAGTGATCTGACGAGTGGTGTGGGGTGTGTTAAGAGTGGTGGGTGTGTCAGAAGTCTGGATGAGAAAGTCCATGTAAATAAAAAGCACTTAAGGTCAGGTCCTTAAAAAAAGGACGTAAACGAGAACAGGGGAATCAGGCCCAAAGAGCAGTAAGCAGAGTTTTTCCCCTCAGAATTTTTACAAATCAGTTCATATGTTAAATATTGGTACGTGAGATGGAACTAACTGAGGAGTGAGGAACACATTGGCACCATTATTCTATAGGACAATATTGTAATATGTATTAAGCATTGATTGTCCCCAGTCCTTTTGTATTGCGTATTTTGCTGTAATTTAAGTACCCGTATTGGAGCTACATTAACTTTCACTGTGTGTCAAAAGTTTTAAAACACCTAAATTTGTCCTTTTATTTAATTGAAATTCAAGCAGTTCAAGTCCAATGACTAGCTTGATGGTACAAATTAAGATAAGTAGTGAAATGCCAGAGGTTTATATATAAAAATAAATAAATAAATAAATTTTAAAAAGTAGCGTTACCCAAGACTGAAAAATAATCTACATTTAAGTAATACACAGAACAAGCACAGTCTCCAGACTTTAACCCCATCGAGCTAATTTGGGATGAAATGGACAAAAGAGGGCATAAAAAGCAACCTACAAGTGCCACACATTTATTGGAACTTCTGGGAAGAATTTTCTGAAGAATATTTGATTTCCATTGTTGAACGAATGGCCACGAGTGTGTTCAGCTGCTATAGCTGCCTAAGGTGGCTACTTTAATGACTGAAAAGTAAATTGATTTGATGGTTTCTTTTCTAACTTGAATTGTTTATTCGTTCCGTGCTTTCATTTCAGAGTACAAGGAGACATGTTACTGTTGAAATGCAAGTCAACGTGTTAAAAAACAGGGATAAGAAAAGTTCTCACTTGCTGTTACCAATGCCTGACTGGCATCTTGCCTCTTTATACTCTTTACTCGCTGTCAGAGGGAAATTGTGACTGACAGCCAAGCAAATGGACAAATAAGTAGGTAAACGCCATTAAATATGAACAACATATGTGCATAAATAAATTAAAGCGTAGATGGGGCAAAAACAATGAGAAAGTAAATTATAATGCACCGGATTAATTAATCACATTCAGAACACATAATACAGACCCATATAAACATAGTCTCTGTAAATCTAGCACATCAGTGGTCCGTCTCGCAGTGAATAGAACACGTAATTAACCATGTATATGGTAATATTATACCCAGTAACCTAATTAAAATACACTGCAAACAACATTACACAAGTGCAACCACCCACAAGTAATGGAATAACAACACAGTCCCAAAGAAGGCTGCAGACAGTAATATGATTGCGCTAATTTGAAAATAACTGCATTATGACTAAATGAGCATTTGAGCCATCACAAAAAAATAAAAAATAAAATAAAAGCAATGCCAACCTGGCATAAATATCACACATAACCAGTATGTTGATATTCACTTAAAACATCCCTTTGTATGTGCTAAAAGCTATTTGGTACGTGAAAAGAGCAATTGTGTGTTGAGCGATAATTTGACTGTATTATGCTTTTTTTCCCCACAATTTAAAACAGTTCCCAGGCATTTCGATAACACGTCAGTGACATTTCTTTTGTCACAATCAAGAATTATTCTTCCACTCTTTCCTAGCACATGTTGATGGGCCTGCTTTGTCTCAAGTGACTGTATCACCCACCCCAGATGCTGCTGGTGCCACGACGACTCCAGCTTTCAAACCAAGACAACTGGGGCCGCAGCCCTGGCATTATGATGAAAGAGACTTCTTTCTACGTGTGGTAGTTGAGCCCAGACTGTTGAAAAAAAAAATAAAATCTTGTGCATGATAGTGCTTCTGCATAATAGTGTTTCAGACTGTATAGCGGCTATTGCTTAAAGTAGCTCTGGATTGTTACCCAGCCTAACTGATGACATCATGGGCGGAGTAGCACGGTGTGGGGGCAGTTATCACGTAAATTACCCCCAACTTTATGTTACAGCATGGCAGAAGTGGCTCAGATATACATTTTCCAATTTAGGTAGCAAACAAAAGATTTACTTGGTTGTTTAATTTCACCCTTGCAGGCACTCAAGAGACCCAAATAAGTGTATTCCACAAATTAAAGTAAATTTTCCAAAATATGTCCCATTTAAGAATTTTAAAATGTGACTTCATCAAGGTTTAAGCCTGCCTCCATCCTTTTACATAGTACTAGTACATAAGTAAGTCAGTAGTGAGTGGTAACAAGAAGAAGAAAAAAAGCACTCACCTCTATGAGTTTACGTTCATAGCTGGCTGCCAACTCCTCGATGTCGCCCATGCATTTGCTCTGAGGGGCAGGGGTGCTCTCTTCACTCGTCGGTAATACTGACAGAGCTGCACGAGACAGAAAAACATTGCGGACACATTTGAGAACATTTAAAAATTAAATAAAACAGCAACCCATGCAGGGTTTTCCCCGCCTTTTGCCCAAAGTTCACTGGGGTAGGCTCGAGCTCACCTATTGAGGAAAAGCTCAGAAGGAAAAAAAAAAAAAAAAAAAAAAAACTGAATGAGATGATGAACAAATATAGCACACACTTGGAGGAAGGACTCTGTCCCTGACAATTATCGTGAAAACCAGATTTCCACCAATGCTTCTCTGTTACCTTGTAACACTTGCAGCTGCTTGACTCTATTGATCAAGATTCAAGTGAATGATGCGCACAGGGAACAGGTCTGTATAATACACATGCTACCAGCCTCTCAAGGGCCTCCACTCCCAGTTCCACTGAATGAATGTCACACAGGGGAAAAAAAAGAGTCACAAACACAATCGCGCAGGGCTCTACGAGCAAACACTCAAAGATGTTTAAGTACACAAATCCTCTTTTTCTTTGTACGTACACAATGCCACAATGTAAGTCACCACTCAAACACACTCACACTTTTTTCCCTTCCTGTCATTTCTATTAAGATGATAAATGTACCTCTGACTCCATTGCCTCTTCTACGCAGACTTTCCTCTCAGACAGAGCTCATTGTTTCTTTGTAGCTACTGAAGCTCGCTCACAGGCTTAAGTCATCATGGCAGCGCCTAAAGCATTGTTTCTAAGCTCATAAACATCAACTAATAGGGTTCCCTCTGTGGAAAAAAAAAAAAAAGAGAACATTACGACTTGGCAGAAATGTGAGCGCTCTGTTTTCGCAGAGGAGGAGGTGGGCAACGGTTTGATTGGATTTTCAACACCGCAGAAGAAAATTAACTTTGGAATTTCGACATCAACGCACCCCGCTGACACAGACAGACACACCGGAGCTTGAAGGCAGAGATGGAAAGACACGCTCGGAGAGCGGAGAAAATTAGGTAACTTAAAATAAATTTTACTTAGCAGTGCTGTCAGTTATACTATATCATAGTGAGGAGTCTGCCTAATATGTTACCTAGTTAGCGCACGGTGAGGGGCAAACTACTACAAGTGAGGAAATGGGCAGAATAAAAGGATCGAGTGTCAAATATCAATTGTGTGGAACTGATTGTTGATTAGTTATTGTCTCCCAGCAATTGAGGTTAAAAGGAGTGGAATATTCCCTCACTTTTAAGAAACCACCACGCCCAAGGAAAAACAACCAATCAGAAACAGGTGTGATCGATAAGGCGTCATTGAGTCTCATGCGCTTGTGGACACTTCCCTTCGGCTTCCACTGTTACTAGTTCCGTTGGACTTGAGAAGCTTTGCTAAATCTATGGCTGAATCTTCACCTGCGGTTAGCAACAAAAGTTTCAAAAAAAATAAAAGAAATTCGAGAAATCCTGAGACAAAACATAAGCGAATAAGGGAGCTGACTTTCAGAGGTGGAGGGGCCACCGGCAGCTGAAAGGATTCAAAAGCGTCGCGCAATTACCAACATTTTTGCTTCGACAGGTAAATTTATCACCTCTTTTTAATTTTAAGTTGATTGCACATTCCCAAAAATACAACTTAAAACCTATAACATTTAGTGTAAAATAGTGTAAAACTCTATTGTAAATCAGTCATACTACCAAATTAGCAGCTGTGACTAAAGTTGACTTGTTTACAGTGTACATCACATACAGTGCATGTCTGGTGCACATCAGCGAGGGGCGTGGCTTTGGTTAGAGACTCCAGGAAGTGAGGTTACATTCAAATCTTGCCAGCAGTTTTGAAACGCCAAACTCCCTCTTTAAGTGTTCCAGGAAAATGTAGTCAAATTGCCATTCCTGCTAGGAACATCTCTTAGCGTGGTGCACAAGTCACCACTAATCGGCTGTCAGTATTAAGTGATGCAGGACAAACAAGAAAGAGAGGTGTGTGTGTGTGTGTGCGTGCGCGTATGAATGTGTGTGATAGGGGTGGGGATGACACCACAGATGTTTCTGGCTAAAGGAAATTGGGCTGACAGCTGGTGTGTAATAACAAAACTAACTGAGCGTCATTCCCCAACAGCTGTGTTGTGCGCCATGAAATGTCGGGCTGTCCGTGAGCAATGTGTTGCATCGGGATCACCAAGTGTACAAGTGTGTGTTTGTGTGAGTGTGGCTGCATCTCATGAGTGCTCACCTGAGTGTTTCCACCCCTCGAGACATTGATCTAACTTGAGTGTGATAATGAGCTACTCTCGAGTGGGCATCCACAAAGAAAATTGTCTCAAAAATAGGTAGAACACAGCAATGTATCATAGCAACAGAAGGACAAAGTTTCAAGCTGTAAACCCATCCATCCATCTTCTGTCGCGCTCATCCTCACGTGGTACACAGGCTGATTACGGGCGAGAGGCAGGGTCCAGCCAACCGCAGGGCACATCGGGACAAACAACCATTCACACTCACAAATCACACCTACGGACAATTTAGAGTCTTCAATTAAGCTCACGCAGGTTTCTGGAAAGTGGGAGGAAAGGGGAGTAGCCGGAGAAACCCCACACAGCAAACTAAACTAAACTAACTAAATAATGCATAAATAATACATATATTAAAACATACAGTTTAGCTGGCCTGGGCAGACTCTTCCCAACACTGATTTATAAAAAAGGATGTCTACGTTATTTCATTGGTGAGTGAATTTGATTACCTAACTGTCCTTTATATATGAAAGAAACTAAACACACTTCTTAACATGGAAAATGGCAATAAATAGCGCAACAATTTTTGTTACGAAAACTGAAATCAACTTCAGATGAAGGAGAAAGACCAACGAACTGATTAAACCAAGAGGCCGATAAAACCAGCTGCAGGACAGAAGACTTACGGAAAGAGCAAAGTAAATAAACACCATTAATCCGCCTTCAGGTGCTGTCTAAATCTGTTCAGGCAGATATTTTGGGTGGTCTACTTTATTTATGCTTTCACATTTAAATGCACATGCCAAAGTTAAGTAACTCTAGATGATTAATTATTGTTGAGGAGGTTGAGCATATCAACAACAGTCGTGCAGTTGAAAACACACAATATGGGACAGGCAACGCTTTGATTCCTTTCCAGTTCTATGTTAGCGCGTTTAGACAGCAGACGAATTGGCTGCACAGTGAAATCCGTTGTGGCTGTATTGCCGCCAGATGATAAGAACATTGCCGATTGGCTTCAAATTCTCAGGACAGAATTATTCAAACCATTAATTGATTATTGATATGATAAATCCTGCCACACCTCAGGAACAACCAAGTACAAAAGAGAGTAGATTGTTAAGTGGAACAAAGACACAAAAAGCAAGCAAGAAGGTCATTAATGGGGGGCACTGATTACTTCACACAAGGTTATTCCCCTCTCAACCGGAGTTGAAACAAAAGGAGAAACTAACAATAGATTATTTCGAGTTGTAGATTTTCTTTTACTGTAACCCCAAAAAAGCAGAGTAGGCGGGAAGGCATCACAGCAAGCTTTCCCAAAGTGTTTTTCATTGAGCAGCCTGCAGGTCAAGACATCAAGAGAGCGCAACTGTGACCAATACCGATGACATTCTGATGATTTTCTGGTGGTGTGATCTACTTGTTGACACGAGCCGGACATACACGCACAGAAAGATGAGAGGAGACACCTTGATTCAGTTTGACCTCTTGAGTCATCACACATACAGCAGCTGATCAGATGAAGAATCCCCACAGTCAAAAACCATGACAACCTAAAAATCCTTCCGTGCTACCGACCAAAGGAACACACATTATTTTTTTCAAAAATTAGGAAAATGATCCAGAAGAGCAAGGAAAACTGTAAGTTGCTGTAAGTAATCTAAGTTGCAGACTTACATTCCATCCATGCTTTTTTAATGCAAATACTGCTGGAAACTCAAAAGTAAAACAACTGAGGTCCCACAATTTAGAATTCAACAACCCGTTTGACACTTTGTGGCTCTAAAGTTCCACAAGATTTGAGGGTTCAAACCGCCCTCATGCATGAAATCACACGAGACCTCAGCTTGGCCAACAACATCAAAAGATTCATTCTGGGGTTACATTTTGCTTTTTCTTGTTTTTTGTTGTTGTTCCCCCCCCCCCCCCCCCACCTTTCTTTTTCTTTTTCTTTTTTTTTAAAGGCTATTTTGCAAGCTGCAAGGGTTGTAAAGAGAGCACAAATATGAGGTGTACACTGGAGGGTACTCATTCAAAGCAAAATGCTTCATCACATTACATGCATGTTAACATGATGAAAGTTCTATTGCATTTACATTCTACTATTGACATTGGTTAATTTTGTTTTTTTATGCTCATGTGACAATCGAAAAAGTACTTTACCTGCACCCCAGGGGAGGCTAGAGCACATTACATTGCTGTATACGTAGCCAAAAGTCAGGCAAGAAGAAGAGTACTTCACTGCTTTCGCATAGCAGTGTTCAGGGAAATAGTACTTTATACTTTCTTCAACAATGGGAACTAGAAATACAATGTGCCCATATGAGGATATACAGCTTCAAGGTTAGAAACAGCGCACAATGAACGCGTTTGTGCAGCGGCGTAAGAATACATGCTCATAGTACAGTGTCCCCCTGCTATATCGCGGTTCATCCTATGCGTGTGGGACTGGACTGTATACCCTGGGACTAGCAGGGGTCCATTGCAGTTTAATGGAGGAATGTCGATTTTGACACACTAACGTGTGTGAAAGCAGACAGAACTCGCCCAAGTGGGACATTGTCCTGTCCGTAGCTCCCTCAGATAAATGCATGCCAGCATCTGAGGCGCACAAAGGGAAACGCCGGTGTTACACTTTATTCATTCATCTTTACTCTTCCCTACGACTTGATTTCCGATTTCTCTTTTTTGTGTGTTTCTCATCTCCAATCCCTTATTTCCACCTTATCAATCATTCACTGCTGTTCTATTAAACTTGGCAGCACACTGCGTCGTGGTGCATCAGCGGTCCCGTGTCACTAATCATGCATATGGGGAAGGCCAGCCAATTTCCACCATGAATATTTGTTTTGCACAGAAAGGTACATGCAACACACACGCTAAATGAATCTGTTTTTCATTATAAAATGACAGGACTGAATACAAGAAGAAAGGGCAAACCCATATTTAACAAAAGAACGCTAGTAATCAAAAACACACACGCGCGCCCATACACAACGCTGGTTTAATCACGCAGACAGGCCGTGCATTGTTGATGGGCTGGCTAGGGAGCAGGCAGGCAGCTGGCTTGAGTTAATTAACTAGTGCTAATCAAAAGCAATCTTCTTTGATTTTCTAATCGTTCATAGTTCATTTCTCGCGTTCCCCTCCCTCAGATAACAGCAGCCTTTTGTGTGTGTTGCGGAAGTACATAAGCGAAGGGGAGACCAGCCTGGCTTGCTCCTATTACACAAGACAACAAGCACAAGGGGCAAAAATTGCACTAGAAATTCTCAGAGCTAATGTTGTGTGTGTGTTTTTGTTAGACTTTACACCGATCTGATCACCCTGATCGGTATCGGCCCGATAATTAGCATTTTATCTCGATCGGCTTTAATGTCATAATTCATCGATCCGATCACCGCAAAGAACATTTACTCCGCATCAAGGAAACAATTGCGGACAGGTTTCATAGGCCACGTAAAATGACATGGCGGGCTGGATCTGGCCCGTAGGCCTTGAGTTTGAAATCTATGATTTAGAATTTTCAATGAACATACCATCCAAGTTTTGGGAATGTGGGAGGACGACGACGGGGGGGGAATACATGCAAATCAATATCCCGGGCCTAAATTTAATTTGCAGCAGTCATCATTCATTTTGTTTCTCACTGGTACAAAGTGGCAAATTAATGTGACAACAAGAAAGCTGCACTATTCAAAATCGATATTCATGTGACTTGGGAGTACTTGAAAATGCTTCGAGTGTGGAGGCTCACAATAATTCAATTCTCCATCAGGGATTAACAAACAAATTAGAAAATGTGGATCAACATATTGCCGCCCCCTCTAATGCCTTCATTTGGCTGCTGTTATGTTCATTTTAGGACTGAAGACAAATATGTTTGATTTACACTGACTAAAGAAAACAGTATTTGTTTTCGTAGTGGTTAAATCGGTCTGCCATTGTGCCCAAAAGAGCAGCTCAAGGGCAAAAGCAAAAAACTCTGAAATATGTACTTTTTTGTGAAAACAAAACAGAAATAATTGGTATAATACCCAATACATAATACACTGTTCATAGATCATTTAACTAAATTATGCATTAAGAATACAGGAAATGGACAACTTTTCTCGGTTGTTGTGAAATCTGCCAGAAAATCCTCCCAACAGATGGAGGATTTGCACTTTGGCTATCGATGCATTCTACGCAGTGTAGTTTATGGTTATTGTTGCCTGCCTCACAGTCGGAGGTTTCGGGTTCGAATCTCAGCTCGTTTTCAACCGCGTTATAAAAACAAGCAAGTTAAATGAAAAGTGCCTCCTCGGTATGAATGTGAGTGGGAATTGTTGTTTGTCGATACTTTTTCGTGCCTCTCACCCAAAGACAGCTGAGATAGGCTCCAACTCACCCATGACCCTGAAGTGACTGATAAAGTTAGATACTGAATCCAGGATCTGCATTTATAAATACTATATGTACAAATTCTACTCCGACTGGAGACCCTAAACATGTCATACACACGTCTTCACTTGCTTTCTTCTCACTACAATATAATTTGTGCTTCGATTGTAATTCCTCGCATTACCTTCAGGACTCCATTTGCTCTATTCTCGTCTTCTGTTCCCACACTTCAACAGTGACCCAGTTTCCTCACGGGGATTATTAAAGTTTCATTTTATCATCTGCTCTAATCTGAAGCTTTCCGCCTCTATTTAAACTTCACGCCTCCCAGCGTGACGAGAGTCACGCGGATGCTTTTGATGGAAAAGATATGACGGGAGGGGTGCGAGATCAATATTGGGATTATGCATAGTGACATGAGTTACTAAATCTTAATGACGAAGGTGAAGGTGTGTAGCATCATCCAATATTCACATAATCTGAGGGACAACAAAACTGATTACAGTATGCATGTGTCACAGGGACTTTTCACATGAAGAGAACCAATTACGAGTTAACAGGTCACAGAGCTACATGCGATTCATTGCAGTTGTTGCTCTTGATTTAGCTTTGTGATGTGAAACCCAATCTGTTAATTACAATTTGTTCTTCTTACAAGACATTATTGAAACAGAATATTTGTCAAGCACAAGCAAATCCTTGTTGATTTGTTGCATCATGGTAGCTGATGTATTCCGCTGCTATTCATTGTAAATGTCAACGTTAGCCGTTAAGTTAGCTGTTACGGAAGGGAAGGTAGGGAAGGAAATGCTCAAATTACTCACAAATAGTGGAACCTCTAAAATCCAACGCAATCTGATCAAGGACACTCATCATCCTCAGATTTGGAAACAGATGTTCTGGTCCAAGGTAAAATGGTCGTATTATAGAACCTTTATTAATTATAATGGCAATATTCCATTTGTACAATCTTAATGGCCATACAAGTGTCAAAATATGTTACCCAGTGATGATAAAACTAAGAAAATACATACAAAACTAAGTGTAAAAATATGTTGACTGATAAAACAGTCTTAAAAGAGACGAAAATGAAAAAAAAAAAATTTAAATCACAAATTAATATAGTTCTTAAAATGGCTGCGATATGCTTCTGTTAAAATACTCTAAGGGTCAAGAATTACAGTACACAGGTATATCAACCTTTTTTGTTTAGTGGGCGGTCTCTAGCAAATGAGCCACTACCCACTGTGCCCCCTACTATAGCGTTTGCCATGACGGAGTTGTTTTCAACCCTTAATCAGAATTTTACTTTCAGAAAAATAAGAGCAGAGATTAAAAAAAAAGTCAAAACATTGGCTTCACTTCATTACCAAGCCGCCAAATTACACATCAGTTAGTGAGCAGATCCACATGACAGCGGACACAGGGCCACGCAAATATCCCCAATGCTGTTAGTCAAAATGTATCTGTGTTGGTTAGGTTTTAACTTTGACATGATACTGGTTTTTAGTGTGCAGTCCGTTTGTTGCTTACTAATAAAAGAAAATGGTGGATCCTTGCTCGGTCAAGTCTTGGGTGGAGAAAATTAATGTGGTGGCGGTACGAATTAAATTAGCCCAACGGGCCATAATCCAAATGTTGTGCTTGCGGACATTACAGTATATCTGAAAAAGGCAGCTCACAAAAAAATGTATTACTGTACTTTGTTGTGTAATTTCACACTTGGTGGGTGGCCAAGCACTGAAGAGTCCCAAATATGTTTGCACATGCAATTAAACTCTTTTTTTCCATAAAATGTCCCCTTTAATGTCAAATAGTGTAGGCGTAGTGTAAAGGTGGCTTGCGTCTCATTTTTTAACATTCAAAGCACTTCCATAACTGTAAGAAGTAAATAGTAAATTAGTCTACAATTTACTATTGTAGACTAATTTTATCGATTTTATCGGCCTGATCGGTATCGGCCGATATTTAGCATTTTATGCTGATCGGCTTTAATGTCATAATTCGCCGATTCGATCAATGTCCGCAAAAGACATTTACTTTGCGTCGCGATCGTGCACAGTATATTTGAATCCAAAACCTAGTTTATTTTTAGTCTTGTCGCTTGTCTTTTGACGTAGTACTGTAAATATCTGCCGGCCAATAAAGTTATTAAATTTTTTTTTTAAAACATGTCGGCGGTGTGGAACAGACAACTCGTCTGAGACAGACAACACGTAATGCCCGGATCAGACTAAATGACAAATCTTCTCTTTCACGATTGGACTATGTCAGACTACTGCAATAAAATCTTGTATTCCGATACCACCGCATCCCGTTTTTTACGATCACTGGGCTTATCTTGTCAACTCAAATGCGACCGGCTACACTCGTTACCGTGGCGACGACAACACGAGTGGATCGCGCAGACTGTATTATAAGGACAAAATGGGGAAAGATGTGTGTTGGTGGTCACCGGTGCTCAGTAGAGGATAGGACGTTCGTTTAAGGCTTTCTTATGTTATGTTCCCGTAGTTTTAATACGATACGGCTCGCAAGCAGGCAACAAAACGTTATGTAGCCTAGCAAGCTAATGGTAGCACGTAAACATTCTGTCGAATCATGCTCTAAAGTTTCGGTGTGGGTGAAGTAACTTAATTACAATAAAGTAATTACAGTAAGTTAGCACCCATTATTTCTGTCATGTTGTAATGTTGGTTTGACCTGACTGATTAGAATGCACGATCTTTATGGCGCCAAGGAACATATTCTACAATTGAAAAATCTCACGGCACACCAACAAACAAAAATGTCACAAAAAGTGGATACATTAATTACTGTATTTACTTCCTGCCATCTAATAGAAGACCATTCATTTGTTCTGTCTGTCACTAAGCCTCACTGGCATAAATAGAGGAACAAAGATACATTATTTATTGTAAATATAATGTTTGGAGCAATTAAGTACATAAGTATATACAGTAAATGAAGAGGTCATTTAAATGGACACATTCCTCAATCTTGTGATTGGATCAGTGTTCGGTTATTGTTTTTTTCAAATTCGGTGATCGGCCCCAGAAATCCTGATTGTGTAACTGCCTAGTAAATTGTAAAAATAACAAAACCAACCTTGGCCCTTCAAAAGACAAACAACAAAGACGAAAAAACATGGCAATAAAGACTTTGTGAAATGAATTTTACTGTCAGAATTTCCACCTTCACAAGAGCATTCGTGCATCTATTTAACAGAACGGTTTACTTTGAACAGCAGCTTGATGTCTTCTTCTTTTTACTGTACTCTGGCATGGTTAAGCAATAAGACCAGTTTGTATCGTTGTCTTTTCGTTCACTGAACCATGAAGAATAGAAGACCAATGTGTGCAAGCAGGTATTCATGTGCAAGCAATGTAAGCAAACCAAATAAATGCTCCTTTGATCAAAATAAATTATTGTGGTAAAAAAACTAATCTGTGACCCAAAAATTTCTCCGCTGGAAAGCATTGCAGTTCAATCTGTTGCAACCTATTAAAAGCATTATGAAGCATTCAAAGACAGCGCACACACACCGACACAATTTACTTTTAGCAAACCAATTGCATGAAAAATGCATGTCCGTTTACTTGCGTGTGGCGTGTTCATCCATGTACTTACAAATTGAAACAAGCACACAACGTGCAGCCATGTGAGGGGCTGACAAAATAAAATCTCGTAACGCTGCATGCAGGCTTGCATTTATGTTTAGCAATGCATGAAATACGGAGTGTGCCTGCATGGAAATTCGACTGTTTTTACATGAAGATGACATGTTGTTTCTGTGGTCAAGAGAAGTGCTTATATAAGGGCAAAGAAATCCTGCTGAGAAGTGTACAAGTACACGTTGAGCTCCTCGGCTACACAAAATTAAAGAAAGTTTTCTGTTCAAGCTGAAGCCATATTTATGGGGAATTGCCAGGAATATCGACATAATTCACACTGAACTATTAGAAACTGACTTCTGCTTAAATTAAAAATAAACATGGAAATGGTCCACCCCTATTTTTCTGGCTATAAAATTCTGCTTGCACATTGGGGTTTTAATAAGTTGCTATTTAGTTTTATGCTAATGTAATTAGAAGTTAAACCATATGCTGTACCAGCACCTTGCCAATAACAACTAATTAAACTGTTTCACAAGCATCGACATTTTCAGGAAACAAGGGTGCACCTCTACAAATTATAATATCATAGAAAAGGTGATTTATTTAAAGATTCCCTTCCATTCAATTTCACATTTTTCCTCTGTTTTATGCGTAACAGGTCAAAATGAGTCTGTGACCTGGTTTAGGTAGTTTGTCGATGGAATGCAAAAGGTGATAAACAGTTTTTGTGACGTAGAATGTTAGTAATTATTCAAGTACCTGTCCACTGCGTGGTTGCTACACGCCCACTCATCTCAGGAAAAAAGGATGAGCAACAACGCCGCTGCGGCTTGTGCCAAGCTTAAACTTTGCATCACCTGCTGAACTCAGAGGAGTTGAGGAACAAATTGAGGAAGAAATTCCTAAGCACTTCGGAACCAGAATTGTGGTGTGTTTGGGCACATTTTGCGGAGGATGACTTTGTAAACAGGCGGCACGGTGGACGACTGGTTGGAGCGTCTGCCTCGCAGTTCTGAGGACCGGGGTTCGGTCCCAGGCCCCACCTGTGTGGAGTTTTCATGTTCTCCACGTGCCTGCGTGGGTTTTCTCCGGGCAGTCCGGTTTCCTCCCACATCCCATAAACATGCATTCATTGGAGACTCTAAATTGCCCGTAGGCATGACTGTGAGTGCGAATGGTTGTTTGTTTCTATGTGCCCTGCGATTGGCTGGCAACCAGTTCGGGGTGGACCCCGCCTCCTGCCCGATGACAGCTGGGATTGGCTCCAGCACGCCCGCGACCCTAGTGAGGAGAAGCGGCTCAGAAAATGGATGGATGGATGGACTTTGTAAACAAACTTTCACACACCGCTAAAGTGCATTTCCGGGTTTTGAGCGAGCAACCAGCAGGGTGACCGCGAGATGTCACCAAGGACCAATAAGAGCAACGCCGTTTTCCATATTTAAGGTAGAAATATCCGCTATCCAATCGGAACAAAGCTTATTTACATATTGAATATTAATGAGAAATCCGCCTAGCTCAAATGCCGGGTGGAAAACGCCAACTAGAATAGCGTGAACAAAATTGCATCTTAGACATTTGGAACCCAAATTACCATGCAAACCCGATAAAAGGACATCAAAGACTATACAAATATATATAAAATGCTATTGGACCTTAAAGTCGTTTAATTCAAAGAGTTTAAACTCGTATATTATATAGTCACTGAGTAGAGTGAAAAAAATTATTTATTTTTTACAATTTTGATGATTATAGCTTCCAGCTAACGGTAATCCCAAATTCACCACCTCCAAAAATTTTAATATTGCATACTATAAGAAACAAAATGATTTTTAATATAGAAAAACAAAAGGCAGGAAAAGGCCTTCTGAAAAGTATTATCCTATGTGTTATCCTAAGAATATGTACAACTTTCACTCTTTAAATTGAACTTTCTTAACGAACTACGATATGAGATATTTACTGTGGGAACACAGGGGCGGGACAGCGAAATTATTGAGAAACTCATCATCTGATGCGGAGCAGAGAAAGCGAATTACACATATGAGAGCACCCTTAGCCCACACAAAGAGTGACATTTTATTAGCATGTGGTGCCAGGTTAACAAAATTAATCTCTTTAATAGTAACAAACAGCATTTTTTTTTTCTAATCTGTTTGGGGAAGTTCTTCAGAGTAAGAAAAATGTTAAATTGAGACAAGATCGTCATTGATTTCAGCATATATACGTTTTGTGACATTTTTGTTTGGTAGAGTGCAGTGAGATTTTTCTGGTTTCTTAGGTCAAAAAAGGTGGAGGAACACTGGTTAAAGTAGCGCACAACAAAATGTTTGCTTCCTTCACAATCATCAGCAAAATTAAGCAGCCAATTGCCTTGCTTTGTTCGCCATCTTTCTTCCACTAACTCGCTCTCATTTTCCCATCATTGGCGACCAGTTGGAGAAAATCCATTTAATAACATTTTGATTATTGCTTTGATTGTGTCAGTGGAGTGCCCACATTCAAGGCAATCACAGACACATATTGATTTTAAGCAGCTGTCTGCAGCTGGCATTGAGCAAATGAACCACCTACTAACCAACCAGCATTTAACAATAGCCCTTTTCGCACTGCCCATCTAAGTCGGCTTTTTCACGGTTGTGTGCAAAAACGGAATGGGGGGGGGCTTTGAAGTCAACCCACAAATTTACCGGCTTCCGACATTGTATCAGAGAGAGAGAGAGAGAGAGAGAGAGAGAGAGAGAGAGAGAGAGAGAGAGAGAGAGAGAGAGAGAGAGAGAGAGAGAGAGAGAGAGAGAGAGAGAGAGAGAGAGAGAGACAGAGTGTGTGTGTGTGTGTGTGTGTGCGTGTGTTGTATTTTAGATGACCAACATAGCACACCACACACATTCACCACTGATCATCACGAGTGTCCTGCCTCAAACCAGACGTCGGTCTAAGTACCAAGACTGACCTGTGAGAGGCAGCACGATGCCACTGGGCATCCAGACTGCCCAGAAATACAAAGAAGAAGAAAAATGGAAGAAGCTTGGATCAGGGGGGAGGGCAACAAGCCACTTTTTATTTTATTTATTTATTTTTTAATTGCTACGTGATGGTTTTCTATTGCATAATGGCATGTTTTGAAAATGAGAATGTTGCTACAAGAAGCCAAAACAAAAAAATACAGAACAACCAGAAGGTAGGAAAGTCGGATTCAGGCAGACTGGCCAGAAGTAATGTGAATCTTTGTCAGTTCTAATAATGAGATTATTTTTATTCATATTGATTGGTTCTGTACTACACTAAGTACACCGAACATGCTCTTCATTTATTCAACAAATCACGTCGTCTTTTTCCTCAATCTTCTCTCTGCACTAATGACATAACGCCAAGATCCCATTAAACGGGACAAAACATTCTATATAAAGCAAAAGGGAGGCTGTGCTTCCTCTGTGCGATGTTCTTGTTTGTTCAAAGCACTTATCCTTGAGCTCGGAATTAATATGTTAATTATCTGCTGATCCGTTGGCGCAGTGTGGTGTAATTTTTAATGGCGAGTTGGTGTCTCTGGAGTGTTTATTAAAAAGAGCAGACAACATTTCTGTAAAGGTGTTCAGACAAAGCAAAAGGAGAGTATTATTCACTTTAGTGTCCAGTGCTGCTTGTGTGCATGCCTGAAGGGGGCAATGGGTAGTAGTGTGTTAAAATTAGCATTAAGAATGGATGTTCCCATCTGGAGAACAAGGTACAGCAGAGCAGAGGAGAGCAGATTTCTTTTCTCATTTCAAGAGTTGAGGAACAATTTCACTTAGTGTCAAATGAAATATTCTCTGTATCTAAGAGTAAATTAAAAAAAAGAGAGGGACCGAGTGCGGAGGTGAAGGGAAAACGGTGCCGCCGTGACCTATTAACAAGTGTAATTTAGAGATTTCCGATTTTAGATCGGGGGAACGCCAGAGGAATGATGACAGAGGGAGAGATGGACAGAATGAGATAGAAGATAAGAAAAAGAAAAATGGACTGCAATGTCAAGAGGTCATTTAACAATGTGTTGATTATTGTGGTTGTGTGTAGTGGTGGAAAAGCATGTGCTGCAATGCAGCATACTGAGAGATGTTTCTAATATTCTGTATATTTGTCATGTAGTTAAATACGTAGATAAAGCCAGTATCACATATAGTTCAATTATCTCAGCATAACACAGTGCAGATCAACACCACTGCAAACTACAATCATAATAACAAACATAATCAAACAAAACCGAACGTTATTATTATTATTATATGTAATAGTACAATTACTGATACAGATATGGTGCTGGTTTTTGTTTTGTTAGGTTTTTGTCTTTTTTCAGCATACAAGAGTACAGTGCAGGGAGTTGGATGCTGGTCGCTTGGAGGTCAAACACAATTCACATGCCCTTACCCATAACTTAATATACATTCAGTGCTGTGCAAAATTCTTAGGTCACCATTCGATTTGTTGTTTTTAGCAATGCCATAATGATCACATATAACTAGAATGGCACTAATGCTACGTTCACACTACTGTATGTTCCCGGCGGCCACAGCAGCCCCGTTTACCTGAAATGTCGTGTGCCATTGGATTTTGGTCATTTTTTTTTTCTCCATATTCAAGTCTTCCGAAGATTACTCACAGTCTACTACAGTATATGTAGTGGGTCGTGGTGGGAAGGGGCTACTGAGTCCCCGAGGGTCGAAAGCGCACTATGGTTTGGGCCACGGTCTGCCATGGAAGCCAGTTTTGTTGCGTTCACCCCATTTTCCTACTGCCAACTAGGCGTCAGTGAGTAGGTATATTTTCTCATGCCATATCTGTATATGATGGGTTGACTGTATCACAGTTAGTGTGTATGTTGAATACAACTGATACAAAAAACTAAGTTTCAAAGTTATTGTTGATGACTTGATCATAACTTCAAGTAGCGCAGGCACAACTCATCGAGTAACAATGAGAAGAACATCCCAAGTTTGTGCATCTTTCATTTAAATGCAGTCGACTCACAGCAAGTGGCGCGAAACCTAAATTAAGAAGTTCAACTTCCCGAATTCCTAAACAAACATGACCAAGTGCATATGTTATCTAATCAATAGGCAAAGTCGTTATACTTCACTCTGACATTAAGACATATCCAATCACTGGCGCTAACAGCGGCTTTCAATCAGCACCACCTGCTCCTCGCTCGATGCATTCGGAACAACAACACAGCGAAGAGGATGTTGTTTTTGTCAACGCTTTTCAACATCGCAGTAGTATGTGAGTCACACGCCAGCTTCGCTTCAACCCAGACCCACTGAGTGCGTTGGAGCTAATAAGTTCTGACATCAAAACTTGTCCAAGTTGATTAGATCGCCTTTAATCATGCAAACTTATCTCCAAGCATCCAAGCACTCTCTCTCTCTCTCTTTCTCTCTCTCTCTCTCTCTCTCTCTCTCTCTTTTTAAACCCCTAATCTGCATCTCAGCTCCCGGCACTAAACATGAGGAGGAAGCCTGCAAACTGTTGCGACATGACCCCTGCAGTTGTTTTGACACACTGGAGTGCATTAAGCAGATGCTCTCCACAAAACAAAAAGTCAATCAGATCAGCTGTCACGTCACTGGCTATGCACAACACATTCACTGTACGGAGTCAAGGATCAGGACATCCGCCTACAACATTGAGAGCTGACAAGTTTGAGGGAAAAAGTTGGATTTTAGAGTATTGATTGATGTCAAGTTCTTCCATACCAAACTCCTTCCAGCATTGCTTTATAGAACTTTCTTTTTACACAAAAGGGCCTTCCCCAAATGGTTCACAAAATATTGCAATATAGAACGATCAAAAATGTACAGAAACATATTTCGATGCACCATCTTTATGTCCTGTTGAAAGTAGTTAGCCAAACAACCATTGAAAACATGTTCGAGAATCTATAATACCATGTTTGTAATGAGTATTTTCGAATGGCTGGAAGAATTGTCATTCAAAACATGTACTTCTGCTTCAGAACCATACTCCCTAATTCACTTTGTGTTGGAAACAAGCAATCCTTTGATGACACTGTGCGCTTGGTGGAAATTCATGTAAGAAAAGGAGACCTGCGGGTGGCAAGCAGCCACCTCTTTGGACATAGCTCGCCTGACAAAAATATTTTAATTTAAAAAAAAAAAAAAAAAAAAAAAAAAAAAAAATCCATCCATCCATTTCCTTTACCGCTTATCCTCACTAGGATTGCGGGCGTGCTGGAGCCTATCCGGCTTTCTTCGGGGGAGAGGCGGGGTACGCCCTGAACTTGTCGCATGCCAATCGCAGGGCACATATACTCACATTCACACCTACGGGCAATTTAGAGTCTTCAATTAACCTACCGCGCATGTTTTTGGGATGTGGGAGGAAACCGGAGTGCCCGGAGAAAACTCACGCAGGCACGGGGAGAACATGTAAACGCCACACAGGCGGGGCCGGGGATTTGAACCCCGGTCCTCAGAACTGTGAGGCAGATGTGCTAACCAGTCTATACCGTGCCGCCCCGACACTGAAAACAGTCAATGAAGAAGGGGAAAAGATTTGGTTTTTTTTTAATCCAATTTAGGATTGTGTATGCCACTGAAGTTGATTAATCAAGTGGTGTTTTTCTTATATTACATGCGTAACATGATACTTAAGCAATAAACTTTCAGTGAGTTATCCACTATACTTACAGTAACTACTATGCTATACGGTACTTCTATTGCCACCATAATGTGTTCATGCCTGTTTCTGTATTCACATGTATTTATGTGGAGTGAAAAAAAGGGCGAAAGGGTTGTGAAAGAATATTCCAGAATGTACTTTTGTGCTTCTTTTAAAGAGGATCTCCATTATATTCTTTAGTTTTTTTAATGTGACGATAGCCAAGCCACAAAAGGCTCATATTAGCAGCGGAGGATGCCTTCTATGTGTGGTCAAAGGCCCATAAAGCAATCAAATATACATACAGCTCCTTATTTTATAACTCCACATCCAGTTTGCATTAGTGTGCTTTATTAATGCAAACACGGAGGCAGCGTAAGAGTGGAGATGGGAGACGAAGGGACAGCAAAAGGTGGAAATAAGAGGAACAAAATGTAAAGGCAATGGAAGCAGCGTGAGACAGAAAGAGGCTCAGTGCCAGTATTAAATATTTCAGCCATGGATTGCTGTGGGAACAAAAAGAAAAAACTAAACACTTTTGATCCAAACTCCAAAAGGACTTTTAGAAGACAAGCATTTCGTCAAGTTGGCTCGTGCTCAGTGGGATTCACTTGGGGGGGAGAAAGTAGAGAAATGTTTTACTCACTAAGTGAATTCCCTTCAAGTGAGTTTTCTTCATTATGCTGGAGAAATGTATCTTTAAAAAAATGCCGAGGGTGTTGCATGTGTAATATATTGAGCATATGAAAGATGTTCATTTGAAGTATTTGCTTTCATTCGTCTTGAAGGGAAACAGAAGCAGAAGACCTTCTGACTGGGGAAGACCACGGTAAAGGTATTTGTTCCAAGTTCAGTTAATAACTGCTATTAATGAGGTGGTCTTAATTAAAAGAGGATGCAGCTTGAATGTAGAATGGCACTCATGGCAAAATGGCAAACCTCCACCTAAACTGAAGCATAAACTTAACTGGGGGGGGGGGGGGGAAATACACCATATATACTGTATGTTCCTTTGTCTCTATGTTAGTATGTTATTTCATGGATTTTAGATTTGTTTTGTTCAGACACAAAAAAAAATCCTGGAGAGATGAAATTTCTTACCTTGCTGACAGTTTTTTTTTTTTTTTTCGAAATCTAAATCTAAAAACAGGTGTGAATGTGAGTGCGAATGGTTGTTTGTTTATATGCGCCCTGCGATTGGCTGGCAACCAGTTCAGGGTGTACCCCGCCTCCTGCCCTGATGATAGCTGGGATGGGCTCCAGCACGCCCGCGACCCTACTGAGGAGAAGCGGCTCAGAAAATGGATGGATGGAAATCTAAAAACCTATTGACAAGAAGAAGACAAGATGACCTGGATAGAACTGTGGATTATAAACAATGTTGTAAGTAGTTAAAAGTACTTCCTAGTTTACAGTTGGCTCACTTTTTTCCACCTTCACGATTAAAGTCAGCTTGATTATTGGAAGGCTCTGCATGAATATTCTGAGCAATCATCAGGTGATGTGGTGTATGTTAAGACTGATTTTTCTTTTCCAATCTGCCCGGAGACCAGTTGTTGCCGACAATCGTAAATGTTAAACCTCTTCAATATTTACAATGCCAGCCACGGACTTCTTCAAACTTTGCAAAGATGGTTTATGGATTAATAGTACATGGAGAGGGGCGGGGGGACATTTGGAAATCAATTTAGGACGGATGCCCACCGGTAAATGACAATTACACATTAACTGCCACAGAAATGTCCTTATTTAGCATGTTGTTGTACACTTTGCTCTTACTGTACACTTTTTCACCCTCTTCTTATGAGCGCTTACCAGGGTGTCAGATGATGGAAGAAGAACGACATATTCTCGTGTTACTTGAAAAAGCATTTTGAGTTGATTGGTAACTTTTTTTTTTAAATACATTTTGAAACGTTATGTATTTTACCAAATCAACTAGTATTTGGGATGTTTTATTGGCTCTATGGTGCCTCAGTACACATTCCTGCGTTCCAGACCTTTTCCTGCCGAGAGGCCTGAAATCAAGTCATTTGAATTTCTTAAGCTTATTTACATCACTAGCGAAGAACTATGCCTAGCTCTCCGCCCCCGAGCTAGCGTTGTCAACATCACAAACACGTGTGTTCTAACAAGTAGTGTGGGATGGGTCTTCCACACAGAGGCAACCAATCAGAAGAAAGGGGGCAATCTTAGCCAAATACTGTATGGACAAAGTGGATACAAAATTGGGTCAAACAGAAGTAGCTGTCAGAGGGGCCTTTTCTAGAAACTCGTATGACAAAACCAAGGTCTTTTTTTTTTTTTTTTTTTAAAAGAAATTGACACTGTTACTACTAAGTCCATGTTAGAGAGTCACTCTACGGAGGTCTAAATAGCCAAACTATGGGACCTTTAAATTAAAGGCATACAGTTCCAAACACCCACAGTGTATCCCACCAGGTGTTCTTAAATTGTTAAGGATTTTGTAAATGTATATGGACCATAAAATTTGTTACAAAATAATAATGTTCCAATACAAACATGAGGGTTCGGAAAATAACTCATTGGCTGTGTGTGTCGGGCTACTGAATACGCTGCTCGGCAGACAAACTAATCTACTGCAGCACTTCATCGGGACTTTTGATGCGACTGCAAAGGTGGTTAGACAGACAAGTACTGCCTTTGTCCCATAGCCGCAGGAGGACTAAATGGAATGAGCGATGGTACCGCAAAGACCCTCTGAGAGCCTTCCCTCTTTTCCTGAGCACAGGTATTTGACCAGAACTAAAGAGGCTTCTGGAGCCAAGATGAGAAGCTTGTTAGAATAAGAAACTCTAGTGGCACGGCTCATTATCAGCTCCTTTTGCGGCTCACTCGCTCGCTCTCGCCCGTAAATCCCTCGCTGCTTTGCTCTCGCTCTGTCAGGTGGTGACATGTCAATACCACTCTGAGGGCTGACTCTCTAGAGTGAATACCATAGCCTTTTTTACATTTTTTTTTTTTTTTTTTTTTTTAATTCTTGGGCTATTGTCAAACTATTTTCTGGTAGCTAAGATTTTCCGATTGTCTTCTGATTATAACAAAAATACAGCAATCTGACAATCAGATTGAATGTTGCTTAAAACAGTGCCTGCACACTTAATAAGGGTTTTATGTCACCAATCATTTGCTCTTGGAATGGATATTACTGTAATTAATGCGTGTGTAAAATGTATAATGCGCATTTTTTTTCCCAAAAAAAATGGTCAAAGGTCAGTGGTGCGTATTATACTTAGGTATAGGGGAAATGGGGGGGGGGGGGGGAATTCCCATTTTTTAAATGTATGCCGCAATCTAGAGGTTATGAAAACGCTGTACACTTTCATTCCAAAATGCCACCACCCCCGAGAGGTTATGAGAAAGGTGTACACGTTCATTCTCATATGCCACCGCCACCTAGTGGTTATAAAAAAGGTGTAGCCTACACTTTGATTCCAATATGACTGCATATATGTACAGTTGTGCTCATAAGTTTACATAGCCTAGCAGAATTTGTGAAATAGTGTTTTGTTTTTTAATATGACTGATGACTAAACAACCATCATCATTAATTGCTTTATGTTTATGTTTTGTTTAATGATAATGCTTTTCTGAAAAGCTTGACCGTTTAATTTGAATCCCATTAAAATAAAATTAAATGTGTTTTCGCCTGGCCTTTCATGTTTTCTTTCAAGAATTGTACACATCTTACAAATTCTGCTTGGGGAATCAAACATATGAGCACAACTGTGTGTTTTCTCATTTACTAAATAAAAGTAGGGCTGTGAACTTTCAAAATAAGAGCAATTAAATAAAAATAAAGTATTACATATTCAAATAAAGTGCTTCACTTCAGAATAATTATTTGAAAAAAAACTAACAACATACAGCTAATAGTAGAACCCCAATTCCAATTAAATTGGGACGTTGTGTTAAACATCCCAACAGTGAAATACGGGTGTGGCAGTATTGTGTTATGATTCAGGAGGGACTGGTGCACTTCCCAAAATGGGTGGCATCGTGAGGAAAGAACAATATGTCGAAACACTGAACCAACATCTTAAAACATCAGCCCTGATGTTAAAGCTTTGGTGCAAATGGGTCTGCAAAAATGGTTAATGACACAAAGCATACTGCCAAACTTGTTACACAGTGGCTTAAGGTTAACAAAATCAATGTTTTGGAGTGGCCATCGCAAAGCCCTGATCTCAGTCCGATTGAAAATTTAGTGTCAGACCTGAATAGGCACGTGCAGGCAAAGTTGCCAGCAGCTTAGTTCAGTTACACCAGTTCTATCAGAAGGAATGGGTCAAAATTCCTGCCAATTATTGTAAGAACCTTGTGGAAGGATAGCAGAAACATTTGACCCTAGCCATGCAGTTTAAAGACAATGGTACCAAATACCTGTAGTGATCAATGAAATGTATGTAAACTTCAGATTTTTAAAGAAAGTAATACAACCCCAATTCCAATGAAGTTGGGATGTTATGTTAAACATAAATAAAAACAGAATACAATGATTTGCAAATCATGTTCAACCTATATTTAATTGAATACACTACAAAGACAAGATATTTGATGTTCAAGCTGATAAACTTTATTGTTTTTAGCAAATAATCTTTAACTTGGAATTTTATGGCTGCAACACGTTCCAAAAAAGCTGGGACAGGTGGCAAAAAGACTGAGAAAGTTGAGGAATCCTCATCAAACAAGTGTTTGGAACATCCCACAGGTGAACAGGCTAATTGGGAACAGTGCCATGGTTGGGTATAAAAGGAGCTTCCCTGAATTGCTCAGTCATTCACAAGCAAAGATGGGGCGAGGTTCACCTCTTTGTGAACAAGTGCATGAAAAAATAGTCGAACAGTTTAAGGACAATGCTCCTCAACGTACAACTGCAACGAATTTAGGGATTTCATAATGCACGGTCCAGAATATCATCAAAAGGTTCAGAGAATCTGGAGAAATCACTGCATGTAAGCGGCAAGGCCGAAAACCAACATTGAATGCCCGTGACTTGAAACTCTACCATCCAAAGCAAAAGCCATTTATCAACAACACCCAGAAACGCCGCCGGCTTCTCTGGGCACGAGCTCATCTAAGATGGACTGATGCAAAGTGGAAAAGTATTCTGTGGTCCGACGAGTCCACATTTCAAACTGTTTTCGGAAATTATGGACGTCGTGTCCTCCGGGCCAAAGAGGAAAAGAAGCATCTGGACTGTTATGGAGACAAAGTTCAAAAGCCAGCATCTATGATGGTATGAGGGTGTGTTAGTGCCAATGGCATAGGTAACTTACACATCTGTGAAGGCACCATTAATGCTGAAAGGTACATACAGGTTTTGGAGAAACATGCTGCCATCCAAGCAACGTCTTTTTCAAGGACGCCCCTGCTTATTTCAGCAAGACAATGCCAAACCACATTCTGCACGTGTTACAACAGCGTGGCTTTGTACTAAAAGAGTGCGGGTACGAGACTGGCCTGCCTGCAGTCCAGACTTGTCTCCTATTGAAAATGTGTGGCGCATTATGAAGTGTAAAATACTGTTGAACAGCTGAAGCTGTACATCAAGTAAGAATGGGAAAGAATTCCACCTCCAAAGCTTCAACAATTATGTGTCCTCAGTTCCCAAACGTTGTTAAAAGAAAAAGGTGATGCAACACAGTGGTAAACATAAAGCTGTCCCAGCTTTTTTGGAACGTGTTGCAGCCATAAAATTCTAACTTAATGATTATTTGCTAAAAACAATCAAGTTTATCAGTTTGAAAATTAAATAGCTTTGTCTTTGTATTGTATTCAATTAAATATAGGTTGAACATGATTTGAAAATCATTGTATTCTGTTTTTATTTATGTTTAACAACGTCCCAACTTCATTGGAATGTGTGCAATTTAATATTAAGAAACTGCATTGTATAAATGTTTGGTCTTATCACATCTTTGATCTTTGCAGACATCTTTTTAAAAGTAATGATGAATTAATCAACTGATTCATTTACAATGAAGGACTCTGTTTTCATCTGCTCTGTGAAAGAAAGCCATTTTGTGGTCCTGCACACTTTCTGGGACGTTGCACTGCAGATTTGCTGTTAATGAAATTGCTGTGTCTAAGAAAGGGAGGTCCAAACAGTGGTTCTATACAGAACAGAGCACTCGTTCAACTGGTGAAGTCTTGTCAATAAAACTCAGACTTGCACAACGATCAGGATGAATTTTGGACCATTCCTTGTTGTAAAACTGTTGCACTTCAGCAAAGTTCCTGGGATGTCTGCTGTGAATAGCTCTCCTGAGGTCATGCCACAGCATCTCAATCGGGTTGAAATTAGGACTGACTGGAAATCATTCAAACATCCTCCATTAGATTTTCACACTATTGCAAAGATTTTTATTCTAATAGCACTTCTCCATGATCCAGGGTTATGCACACAGATAGTTTCCAAATCAAATCAGGCGTCTCCTACTTTTACCTGTAGAACCAGACAAAATATCTGCAAGCATGAAAAGACAAACCAAATGACAGCGACAGATGCTCCAACAATTTCATTATCCGTGTGAGGGACAGCACGTAGCTCAGCTCTCGCGGGCAAGGATCAGCACTTTGCCTCTGACTCTCTAGCAACCCACCTCAAGTGCCACCAAACATGTTTGACTACAACAAAAGCCAGTCTAACAAGCTCGCCCTCTGTCCCAGACATCCTCTACCCAGCAAACACGGGAATGTTTAATGCTCTGTCCGCCGCCCCGCATGCTAAGGGAAGTGTTATCATCGGTGTGGGCAGTCATGCAGGAAATGAACAACATGCCCGGACCCTGACAAGGCACCGCTAGCCAACATTGGCTGGAAGGCCGGCGGGATGGTAAGCTGAGAGCAGATGTAATCACTCAGGAGATAAGGATGCAAGGCAGACGAGGAAAAGAAGAGTGTCGTGTCATCCTGCATCTGCGATTTAACAACACCATGTTCTTCCACAACACACTTGAGTGTGCATGTAAAACTTGCATGGCCGCAATGTGGAGAGTTTAAACCCGCGGTTACTTTGAGTGCCAGGTACAGTAATGGCCCGTAGGTGTGTGTACCTGTGAGAGTGTGTTAGTGTGTGTGAATTGGAAACTTTCAAAAAAATAGCTCGAGGCAACGTAGAAGATGAATCTCTCATCTCTCAATACCAGGGCTTCCCTCCACCTCTCCTTAAATTTGTAGCCCTTCTCTCGACTTAATTTCTAATTCTCACCGATCCATTGAAAAACTTCGAGAGAAGTGGAATCGCTCAAACATTAACTTGAATGGCACTGGGTAGAGCACACATCTCCAACAAGGCTCAACAGTCCTAAACATGCCTGCAAATGTATAATATAGTGTTGGGGGACTATTCCACGCCACTGCAGTAATTGGTGGTAAATTTATTTTTAAAATGGGTGCCACCTGTCTCACACAGCAAGATTCTTGACAGCAGCGGCCTCTACTGGATCAGGTGAGTCATTGCCCTAATACACATTGACTGTATCATGGAAAAGTGAAAGTAAATTCCTTAACCAGTTACTTTTTGTAGATCGACACACAAGCTTAATGGGTTTTCCCAATTGGCTGTGGTTTTTGCACAATATTGCTCAGTGTAATACAAAGTAACTAACCGACAAACTGCATTAACAAACACGTGTTATGTTTTCCTTGATTGCACGTCCTTATCATCAATAATATCTCAGTAGTGTGAACAATCTTTGTCTCCCTTAAGCAGGGTACACACATACCGATATTTTAAATGTGACAGACAACATATAACGAGGAGAAAATCATCAAGTGTGTGCGACCAGGATGCCACCGGAAGCTTGCACTGTTGCCAGAAGACAAATAGAGGAGCAACTGGATGTGTTGAGTGTTTGTATAACGTGTCCCCCAAACCATTCACCACAATACAAATGACAAGAACAGCTTGTAACCACAATGTCGTGACCAGATAAGCTAATAGTCGCCGACCTCGTCTCTTCTATTTCTTCTTCTTCTGTTCGTCCCTGTTTGGTTTGAATGGCAGTTGGCAACCAGCATGCAGGTGCATTCCCGCCACCTACCAAACTGGAGTGTAGATCAGTAGATACACTTGATCGAAGCCCCAAGAAGAGTCTAAATATTAAACGCAGGTTTATTTTCTCATCAGTTTGTACAGATTTTAACTTCTAATGATTCATATTTACTTAACCGTGCTCCCACATTTAGTAACTCCCTCATACTACTACTTCTTTATCTTCGGTTTTCATTTGTGTTTGTGGTGGTGAAGTTTTTATTACCTCTACCAGGACAATATAAACTTTTTTTTTTTTTTTTTATCCACAATCAGGATGTCTGTCTTGAATGTTTTTGCATCCCTTATCTTCTCATATGCGTTAGTTGGTTTGTAATTTACTTGTTCCATTTGCCCGTTGACTTTCTTGACAGCTTCAGCAATTGTTGTACCCTCAAACATTTGAATCCGCTGCACCACCTCCACCTGGCCTCACAGTTAGGGTCCTTTCCACAGTTACAGCATTTTAGTGTAGCCCCTTCTGTACATTTCCCATATTCCTGTTCCCCAGCTCTAAAACAGCATCACATATACCCTATATACTGTACATCCATGTTTGCAGGCTTTCCTCATAAAACTTTATCATAACGGGCAAGCTATCAATTTTCTCTCTGTCCCATGTGTGTTTTTTTTTAAGCGCCTAACCTCAATCACCCATGACCACCTCACATTTGTCACATTCATGGGTATCCTATTCCGAGATGACTTGGCAGATTGTCGTTTTGGGATCAATGGCTACCCCGCCCTTCCACTCGTTTCCCATCCATTCTGGTCAGATTTGCAATTTGTTTTTGTGTATGCTTCCTTACAGATAATCAACAACTTCCCAAGATTTGGTTAGTTGAATGAAGTGCCACACACCAAACAAAGCACCTTCTTGAGTTAATTTCACTATTGCTTTGTATTATTAGGGCTGCACGATATTGGGAAAAAAATTACATTGCGATTTTTATTTTTATTTTTAAACCTGCAATATATATTGCGATGTGAAATAATACAGGATCAGTGTTGGGAAAGTTTTCTACACGAACTAGTTGAAAGTTCACTTCCTGGTCCAAAAATGAACCCGTTTATAGTTTTGTTTCTTCAATATGTTGCTGATGGGCTATTATCATCACAATACTGGCATTTCATTTCCCCTTTGTTGCCTCCCATTCAGTCCACACTAACAGCCAGCTGCAGCTTTCGCCCTACAATCTAAAAAATTTTCAACTTTTTTAAAATGAGGAATTAAAACAAAAACAGCAAAAACCAAAAAAAAAAAAAAAAACAACAACACAAGTATGACAGTAACGATGGTGATAACTTTGCATTCCTTGCAGCTCTGGCTGACTATATGAAAAAAATGTATCTACTCTTGTATTACAAAACAAAATAAATTACATATTATAACAGTATGATCGTACAGTTTAAACTAAAGCACTCTCATGCAAATAATAATTTTCCTAGTAATACATTTTTACAATTATGTACTGCATTACAAAAGAAGACAAGCGCTCTCATTTACGCAGTGTCCCTGAATGCACCTAGTGTCATTTTGAAGAGCAAAGTAGGAAATGCAGCCGGCATATTCTCATACAGGTCCCTCTGCTGGTAATTTTTTAGATTACAATTGATTCACTGTATATTCCAGAACACCAACATCGCAGCAGACCCTGCGATGTGACTACTGCACACACGTGCATCGCAATGACAATGCTCAAACAAAATATCGTGCAGCCCTACTTTGAAGACACCGTTTTTCTCATTATCCGATTCCTCCGAATAAGTAGACGCTTGCTGTTTTTGGTGAGTTTTTATGCTTATGTGTGTGTTAGTATCTTACTGTAGCCTAGCTTTCATCTCTCACACCACCTACTGTACTTCTAACTCACGTCCTGTTGCATTACCTCTGATATTTACGGTCTATTCAATCCAGCTGTTGCTAATCTGCCTCGACACAAGGCTCTTGCCTCCCTCTTCCTCCCATTTCTTCTTTTATTACTATGCCTATTTCTTTGTATATTCCGGACTGTCTGGACACTCTGTGGCATCACGCAGCCCCTCACAGGTCACTCTTGGTACTTATGACAGACATCTAGTTTCGGGCAGGAGACTTGTAGATTTTGACGAAGATATATTGTCATGTTTGTGTTGTGCTGTTTGTTGGTCATCTCGAGGACACCAGATCGATTTTTTTCCCTCATTGTGTGTCTCTCACATTTAAAACACTGTTCAAAATCTGTATATGTGTATCTTGCTTTAGATTGCTTAATGTCATAGCCTATACTGCTCATATTTCTTATTTCAGTCTCAGCAAGAAACTAAGGCAACTATGGTATATGACACCACTAATTTTTGCAGTGTAGCCACTCTGCTTTCCCCGCTTCACCACACACTAAATTTGCAGACGTTATGGCCGTCAAGAGAGTTCAAGCAAAGCAGGATGATTAAACCATTTATTAACATGTATCCACCGAGCTGATGAGATGTGTCACATACCCACTGTTGTGTCCACAAAAAATACGCGCACACACACACGCACACACACACACTACAACAACCACAGAAACAAAATTGCTGAAGTGCTGACCACCTGCCCAAATGTTGACAATACAATGTCACCTTATAAATAGCCAGTAGGTCTGCTTCATTGATTCTCTGGGATTAAATGAACATCCCTCACACCTTTGAGTTGGTAAACAAGCCCAATCCGTTAGGTTGACACCTACTATTGGAGCTATAGGCGCGTGGACACAATTAAGCTCAAATCACAGAGAATGACTCATCATTTGCTCTTTTACACTCAGCCAACTGCAAATTAAAATAACATAAAGCACTTACACGTCAGCTGCAACAGTCTCATGCCAGCCAACTACCGCTTAGTGCCGTTTAATTTAGGACCTCCACACATGTCCATGAGCACCTCACCTACACTCACACAAGAGACTAGTCTCCAAAATAACAATGAACCACAGAGACACACTTTTGCCCTGAAAAGATGCATGCCTACACACATTGTTCAATAATGACTCTCATCTTGCTACTGTGACCTGCTTTTCTACCACTGAGGCCCCTGAAGGCATGCCACCACCCCAGTTTAAAAGTAACAAATAAACACTTCCCCACATTGACAGCTTCCAAAAAGCAATTTAAAGGAATTAAGTTTTAATTAACATGCACAGACACCTCCACTAATTAATTTATATTCACAGAGGACCTCTCCGTGAAAAAAAAAAAAAAAAACAACAGAATTTACACACACAAATACACAAGGGACACGTTAAAACAGGAAGCCTGACCTCGCCCGGGGCCTACAAGGGCAAAGCTGAGCACGCCGAAGGTCAATAAATGTAGAGCTATGCGCGTAATGAATAAGTTACACACGCCTATTAGGACAGGCAGCAGTGATAAATGCCTCTCATTCACTCATTGGACCGTTGGCTGTCAGCAGGAGCAAAAGGGACCGAGGGCCAGAGAGGTAACCTTATTTGGTTTTTAACAGCCATGTAATCCATTTCCTTACTGGAGATGAATAAGCTCCTGTCCACGGACGGTTTATTTATGGTCAAATTAAACACGGACGCTGTGACAGGCAAAGCAAAGGGTGGCCTCAGTACATATTTAGTCCTAATGGGAACAACAGGAGTGAGCTGGACCAAATAAAAAAAAAAATAAATAAATTAAAAAAAGTTCATAATGAGCATATTTATTTAACTACAAAACATTTTTGCTCCTGTGGATAAATTCCACTTTCTACTGACTTACACATGCTATACTGGCATAGGTCAGCTATGCATACACATGTACACGTTGACCCTTTGGATATGCACACTGATGGAAGGATGTCAGAGCACTGGGTTTTTATACGAAGAAAATTGGTTATTATTTGCACAGACAACATAAATCATTAAAAATGTCCCTCAAATAACATGTTAACCATCTTGCAGGCAAAATCGCTTCGATTCTTTGCAGGATACAAATTGTATAGTTCAAGGACACAGCGCCGAATGAAAAGCCGCAATGTCACAGTGGACAAGACTATGCAAAGTCTTGTCCAGACTTTGTGACAACCCTGAGGTAACCTTGCACTAGTCTGAAAGGAGGGAATTAGAAGCCCTTGACCACTCATTGATCGCCTGTAGTTTTCTCCTGAGAGCCACGTTAGCATTGAACAGGTTATTAACTCTAGAACCTTTGCCTGTAGTTGGCAGTCCAATCTGTTTAATGTACGCCACTGGAGGCCGATTTAAAGCAGGCAGCTTAAAACAATCCACCATTTTGGGCTGCAAAAGACCCGTTTCCTCCGATGCAAGGACTATCTCCATGGAGAATCGATCTCTTGGGTAAATCATTCTTTCAAACAGCAAACGGTCGACCAAGAGGCCATTACAGCTCCTCTGGGAGAACATTTTTTTATTTTTATTTTTTAAACCAATCAATGCTCTTAATTCCTGATCTTGACCGTCTATGATTACACTCTTGGATTTCAGACAGCAGTGTCCCATTTCAAGTCAACCTGTCTTCATTCTTTCTCATATGACCTCACTTTGAGTCAAGAGAATGCACCAGAGGGTGAGCCAAAAGCTAACAGATGTCAACCAGAAAAGAATCAAAGTTCAAAGTTCAACATGTGAGGAGAGAAGCTCAAATTTAGATCGCAGAAACCTATTTAATTTTTTGGAGAGCCACTCAGAGAATAATCACAGTAGAGGAAGTTCTTACTCTTCTCAATTTGATTGTCTCATATTTACGGCCAAGTGCTTTTCATACAAATATTTACTTTCCTGCATTACCGTAGGTTAGTGAGGTTCTGACTGAAGTACAAATTCAGGTTAGGCAACAGCAATGGAATGGTCATAAAGTGAGGGTACCCTGTTCACTAAAATTCAGTTCAAATCCGGATACCTGGCCATGACAAACAAAAGAAAAAAAAAAGAAACTCCTCTGGTGTTTGATTGAGCTATTCCATACAAACTCATCCAAGAAGGTCATTATGGACCTTGCTTGGTGCCCTGGGGCACAATCATGCCGCCTTCTGCAAGTTGTCCTCACAAAATTGGAAGCATAGATTTGCCAAAAAAAACGTCTTTGTGTGCTCAAGAATTAAGTTTCTGCCCAACGCATGATTGCTTTGTGTTTCTCAGTATGCGTAAATGTGGTGACTAACTTGTGATACAATATGCAAAAACCGCAATAGCCAATGGCTCCTCGGTTTTTATCCGTAAATAGTACGAGCTTCAGGTCTCTGCCTAATTGTCTATCGTTCTGTTTCACGTCAGAACCACGGAGCCCGTTGCTCAGCAGAACTCGGTGATGACCACACACATACCGGTTATGATTTAGGATTATAACCATTGGACAGGTTTAACATTTACAATTGTCAGCCCCAAACATTTTCCGAGCAGCATGGAACCACAGCATAACCCTTCAGGTTAATCGTTCGGAGACATCCGAGAATCGGGCCTTTGCTCACGGAGCGAAATCGATTGTCGGTATGTGGGTAGGGAGGGGTATTTGAATACATTTCCAAAATTAACTGTCTGCGTGGATGTACGGTAGCGCAACTTTCTAGTTAATGTTGACCTTCAGACTGTACACTAGTTGAGACTGAATAAACTGTGCTTCTGCTGATTACAGCCAATCAGTGCACACGAGTCTGCATCAATTGCTCCACAACACAATTATTCAAAACAATCGAGGCCTCACAATGTACAAAATTCTTAAAGATCTATTAAATAAGTCTGAGAATGCTACTTGTCCACATAACATTATTCCATTGTTCTTTACTTTCTTCTTTTATTTATTCACTGCATATTTTAGTCTTGTTTCGTACGGTTTTTATCCTGTTTTTGAAAACACAAAACATGAACTTGAATTCACTTTTACTTTTGATTTTCCATCAATACTAAGCTGTTTGACAGAACAGCATCAAATCTTCACAGAACAAAGTGCGATCTAAACACTAAACGGGAAGCGAACGGTAATCTTGTTACAGCCTTACAGTAAACCAAACCACAACCATACAAGCCTCTCCGTTCAACTGCACATCCACTGGGGTTTGACTAATGAGGACTTGTATGTATGCATCAAGACACACAAATACACGTCTTTTTAAATCATGACACGTGATTTTTGTGCTAATGTGCCACGTACGGTACACAAAAGCATGCAGAGTGCATTCATGCATGAACTTCCGCTCAAATCTCGTAATCCGTATTTCCTATGAACATACGGTACGCAGTACCTCAAAGACACTGTTCCCTTGTACATAAGGGAAAGAAGAAAAGGGAAATCCTGCGGTGCCATCCTGCAGGAAACAATTAATTATCAGTCCATCACAGCAGAGGTAAAGGAGAAACCTCTTTAGCGGGATGTCAGTGAAGACCAAGCATTTGAGAGAACACGTCCACGGCGCTCTCATTAGAGAGAGGCTCTGATCACAAGGCAGCTTGCTGACAGCACATAAGAAACAGCCATTTGTCTATCAATTCATCTTTCTATTCACCCCCTCCTTCAATTCCTTCTCCCCCCACCTCATGCTTTCTCCTCTTACAACCAGCGGAACTGTGGTAGTCAACATCAAAAGTTGGAAAGAACGAGGCAGATCATTAGCGAGAGAAGACCGTGGCAACGCAGGACTGAAATCATTTAGACGTCGCTGCGGAGAGGAAATCGCTACGCCTGTCGAGAGGGAACAAGGAGGGAGGAAGGATGGAGTCAAAATAAGAGGAAGGTACAACTGATGCCCCAAACTAAGATGCCAGATCACAAAAGGCAACTCTGATTGGGTGATAACACGTGGGTTATCGTGTGTGTGTGATGAGGACGGATATCAACCTCTCGGCCTCCGATCAAAACGTCCCTCTGTTCCTCCCCACAGAGCCCACAGGTGTGGGTGTGCGAGGAGGCCTTGTTTGGGACCGTAATTGACAGGGAGCGAAGATGAAACGTGAACGCGCACTCATGTTTTAAACATGATGCCAATAACTGCACACACTACACAGGTTTCAACGCTTACCAAGTAGGGGTGTCATCGACCCCCAATGCCCTTCTTTGACTGATTGACATTATGATGTGAGAACAACACCCGTTTCCTCAAAAAAAACTGAACATGATGTGTGGGCAGTCCTTTTTTACAAGAAAGGGCAGACTTATCATTTGGCAAACACAGCCAATTGCCTGGGAACGCCAAAGGTGTCATAAAAACGGATGAATAAAGTTTTCTTCGATTTAGAGCATTTATTATTGTTTTAGTCTTAATTCACACAGTTTAAAAATGCATCAAAATTCTTATTTTATGATCATTTTGAGTGCCCCACCCCTCTCTTCTCATGCAATGGACTACTCCATATTCTTACTGTGCATGTGCAAACTTGAGTTAAGAAGAGAGCAGAAAAACAAACTTGCCGCACTGTGACGAACGTTATAGGAGGTGGAGTGGAGAAAAGAAGAAGGTGAGCAGAAAAACAGTTTACAACAAAACTACCATGTGCATAACCAACAACAGCAAGAAGCCAGAAGCTCTTGCCAGTTGCAGTAGCACTGCTGTCAGTGTCAGCTGGGGAGCATGCAATATCTCTATTATTATTATTGGTATACAATAAAATACAAGAAAAAGAAAAAGCATTTATCTTCCTCTGCACGTCCATCATGTGTAATCAAAGTTCTTTTCACACGTTTTATCAGTTCGAAGTCAGTAAATTAAATTCTGAAAAAGTACATTTGTTTGGTGAGCAATTACCGCGATGATTACATTTCTTACGGCAAGTTCTGAGCAAAACACTTGCTAGTCTTTGGCATAAAACAACCGTCAAACAAAAGAAAATGACAACAATAAAGCTGCCATTCTGTCAGAATTAATAATAATAGTATACGAAAACATTTAATGTGCGTAACCAACAGCATCAAGAGTCAAAAAACACAAACCATCTCTGTTGTGGTTATTGTTTTGATCCTAATAACAGAGTTTTGCATTGCTTTTTACACCCGTCAGCTTCTGCGGGACAAATAAACCCCTCCAGCATACACAGATAACAGTTCTCCTTTTTAACCCCCAAAATGCAATTAGCCATTATTATGTCCCTCTGTAATCTGCCTAGTTCATTTTATTTGCCTCTCAAACAACAGAGGCCTATCTCACTGGTATTTACACAGAGTGCTGCTTCTGTCCCCAACCCATCTGCGCCCTACAGCGGTGGCAAACAGAGTCAAAGTTATCGCCACCCCTCTCGCAAATAATTAAATAAATAAAGAGGCTCACGGTCGTGTTTGCCAAGGCCTCACACCGTTAAAGCGGAAGTTAGACACTAGAGTCCTTGAGAAACGCATCAGAACCGATATGGCCTCTGCAATGGACTCATGACACCTCTCTGCGTGAGAGCAAAATATGGACGAGCAACCTCTGTGCGCATGTGTGTGCGTTTTACCGTCATTGCCCTGGCTCCCCTCTCTCTTCAGCATCTGCACCGCCCCCACATACTTCTTCAACTGGACCTTCAGGACCTCATTCTCCCTGCACAAACAGACACACAGATATCACATAACCAATAACGGCTAATAATAAAGAGGTTGTGGGTGCGGTATTGGGTGGTATGGAGGTTATTTATACGTTTTCCCTGCCTAATATTCTTACTGGAAATCCATTAGGGACTAGATCAGATTGGTTTCAGACTAGATTTGCAACATCAAGCTCACTGTGTGAAATGGTGTGTTTTCTGGTGAAAATATGCTGCCCTTGCCAGTTAAATTTAACAGCCTTTGTCTGGCTCCATTGCCACCCCCCTTTCCCTAATTCTTCACCGGGGATTTTTGGTGCCCCGCTTGTCAGACCTCATTCCCCACCAACAAAAGCACCGCCTGCACAGAGACCTCTAGCATCCGCAGGAAAAGCTCTACGTGGAGTCGTCCACACCGCCGTTATCAGACCCGCCGACGGCCCAGGCGTTGTTCCGGCCTGATTACATTATATCGAATACACGCTGCTCCGCTCAATGTGTGTGTTCATGGGGAAACGGAGTCGGCCACTTACACAGATATTGGAATGCGTCTCATTTTACTGGATGAGTGTCAAGTGTGATATTAACACCAGCGGGCAGATGAATGTGTCTGTGCGAGCAGGCCTTGCTTGCGCTAGGGTTGCAAAATCCATTTAGAGCTTTTCCTTATTAATAAACCAGTCATGAACACAAATGAAAAAAAATTGGCTTTTCAGCTCAAAACAGTGCGTGTCACTGTTGGTACAAACATTTGATCTTAAGACTGATTTTTAAAGGGTAACGGCAATATTTAAATTTAAACGAAGTGGAGGAAGCAATGTTAGAAAAAATCCAAAGTTTATCATCCAATCATACAGGTTTGCTTCAAAGCTTTAATGTATAGCGACAAGTCATCACTGGCATAACCTTTGACTGATGATTCAATACAGTGAATTTGTATAGTCTGTTGACCACTGAAAAATCCGCTATGATTGTCTCCCGAGTAGTCGAGCATAATAACTAGGAGGCGATACCAAGAAGGCAGCAGTGAGACGTGCCGAGGGGGATTTCCTATTAAAACATGGCATTTACATTTACAACATGTCGGCCTGCGTCAAACTGTAATAGGCAGCCCACAATTTAAGATACTGCGCTGGGGTTCATTCCCATCAGCATTTTCTGTTCTGTTTGATCCGTTAATCTTTTATTTACAGTAAATGTCCCCTTCCCTGAATAAATGACTATCTAGAGAAACAATACTAAACTGCTGCTGTCTCGCCGTGGTTGTATTTTGTTGTTGGTATCTGTGGCCCGATGATGCACTCGTTTTGTTGAATTATTGATCCTTGAAATGCTGAAATGTTTTCTGCTGATGGCTTGTTCAAGACACAGCTTGAGCTGAAGTATGCACATAAATTGCAAATGTAGCTAGCAATAGAAATGCGGAATTATTGGTCCTTAACTTTAAGAGTTAAGGATCAGGCCTAATTATGGTGATCTTCTTTTAATTGGTAACATTTGGTGAACAGAGCAGGCTAATAAAAATAAAATTAAAAAAAGACCTAAAGGCGTAAAACACTCTCTTCCAAAAGGATTTTACATTAAATAACTAAATTAACCTCAATAACCTTTATTTTTGCACCAGATCATGCATCGGCAACCCAAGTAGTATCTGATTTAAATGTGTTTTGTGTTTTGTTTTTTTTATTTTATTATTTTTGTTACATGTAATTGTAAATTTGAAGATTATGGTGAGCTTGTAAAATGTTTTTTTGCTCAAAATATGTGCTGATGTGAGACAACCGGCTGCACGTTACAACCCCGATGTGCGTCCCAGTTGGAGGACTATTAGTGTGTGTGTGTGCTGCAACATAATAGGTTTAGCTTAGCTGTGTGTCAGTGAAAGGGTTAGTTCTATATGGATGTCTTTAGGGTTAGGGATTAGGTTAGTTGTATTTAGCTGTGGAGTGTAACATCGCTAAAAAGTGGTGGGATCTTTATTTCACAGCAACAGAGTATAAGTTTGGATATTTATTTCCGACGTTTAAGCTGCTATGCTGTTGAACTGTTACACCAGAATGTGTTAGGACAGTATGTCTGACATTAATTAGTGGAACGGTGCCATTTTATCGATCGTTAATTCCTGTGTACTGGCCAACACTCCAGCGTGAATACAGCCCCGCTTACCTGGACAAGAACTTGATAAAAAATATCTCCACTACAGGAGCAGTTCTTTCAACAAGCAATGGCTGACAATACAGGTCATTTCTTATCACTGTTCCATTAATTTTGGAGAGGAGTGGATGTGAAATCTGCACACACAGATAGCAATTGTCTGATTTTCAGTATTTAGAGTGCTCATAATTATTCAGAGCAGTGTATGTCTTTTGCTCAGGTTTCCATTGATACATTTACCACACATTAGCAGGCATTCACAGAAAAGATCAAAAGTCCTTATCCATCCATCCATCAATTTTTTACCGCTTATCTGAGGTCGGGTCGCGGGGGCTGAGGAGTGTGATCACCCTGCAGTTGGAACACACTCTCCGGTCCACTTTCTTAAAAAGGGGCATCCCTCACCGTTGGTTTCCACCAACAGGTTCGGGGATTGCCGCCACGACAGGCACCGACCACCTTACGGCCACAGCTCCGGTTGGCCGCCTCAGCAATAGAGGCGCGGAACATGGTCCACTCGGACTCTATGTCCCCCCGCCTCCCCCGGAACATGAGCAAAGTTCTGTTGGAGGTGGGAGTTTAAACTCCTTCTGACAGGGGATTCTGCCAGACGTTCCCAGCAGACCCTCACAATACGTTTGGGCCTGCCACGTCGGACCGGCATCTTCCCCCACCATCGGAGCCAACTCACCACCAGGTGGCGATCAGTTGACAGCTCCGCCCCAGAGTGTCCAAGACATGCGGCCGCAAGTCCGATGACACGACCACAAAGTCGATTATCGAACTGCGACCGAGGGTGTCCTGGTGCCAAGTGCACATGTGGACATCCTTATGCTTGAACATGGTGTTCGTTATGGACAGTCCGTGATGAGCACAGAAGTCCAATAACAGAACACCGCTCGGGTTCTGATCGGGGGGGAGGGGGGGGGCGTTCCTCCCAATCACGCCCTTCCAGGTCTCATTGCCCACGTGAGCATTGAAGTCCCCCAGCAGAACGATGGAGTCCCCAGCTGGAGCGCTCTTCAGCACCCTCTCCAAGGACTCCAAAAAGGGTGGGTACACTGAACTCCTGTTTAGGTGAATAGACACAATCAACAGTCAGGACCCTTCCCCCCACCCAAAGGCAGAGGTGAACCCCAACATACAGGCGCAGAGTCAGGGGGCAATAAGTATACCCACACCTGCTCACTGCCTTTCACCGTGAGCAACTCCAGAGTGGAAGAGAGTCCAAACCCTCTCGAGAAGACTGGTACCAGAGAATCCGACTATATCTAGTCGGAACTTCTCGACCTCACACACCAGCTCGGGCTCCTTCCCTGCCAGAGAGGTGACATTCCACATCCCTAGAGCCATCTTCTGTAGCCGGGGATCGGATCGATCGTGCCTTTGGCCACTGCCCAGCTCACACTGCACCCGACCCCTATGGCCCCTCCCACAGGTGGTGAGCCCATGGGAAGCACAACTAGTCTATCACAGCAAAACCACCTCCATAACTCACAAGCCATTATTCAGAACTAAGGGTAATAATAATAATGGGGAAAAAAATGTGAGTGCAATACTTGGCTGCAACAGCCTTGCCGCTGTTCATTCATTCTCAACTAGTTTGTGGTCTAATAAAGAACATGACGTCACCCAAGGCCGACATCCATGCAGACCTCCACTTTCGACCAGCAGCTCTAGGCAGCATTATTAGGATAGGCTGCCCAGTATGACGCTGGCATGGAAACCGCAATCTAGAACGTCGACAGAGATTCTCCTACCCATCATTTGCAACTTTACACATCAGGCTAGCAAAGTTAGAAAGTCGATATCTCTGGATTATTCGTACTGCGTTTACATTTGCTAGACTGGCTGTACCTATTGAGAACCCTAAAAGGGCAATATTTGAAATAAAACAAAAAATATATTTTAAAAAAAGAACGCTCATTTTTCAAAGTCTAAAACTATAGAAGTAAGCTGCAGCCAGAATGCTGTGTGGATTCTTCAGTGCCGAAAAACCAGACACTTATGTAAACCTCGAAGTCTCTCTCTAAGGGACTCCAAAGTTTTAAATGAGACTGTCGAAAAATTAAAGACCTGGAAACCACATCCCTTGGCTTGCTGTTATGGGATGAGCCACATCTTGCGTTCTCATCCGGGGAAATAGTTTGACCCAGAAATTCAGTAAGTCTGAACTTCTCAGTCTTGCGAGTACAACAGTAAGTTAAGTAAGAGACGAGATCAACAGAATTGGTGTCAGAGAAATCTGATTCAGGAAAGAGGGGAAAGTTTGCATTTGAGAGCTACAGTACACTAGAAAAGTTATTACCCTTTTTGGGGGAGACAGGAGGAACATTGTGGAGGAAAAAAAACAAACAGCGTGCATGAGAGTGATACAAAAGTTTTTTGAAGAACTAAACAAAAGACAAATCAGGAAGGCGAAAGATCCGTGATTATATCTGTAAAGAGCTCAAAAGAAAACTTCAACTACGTACAGTAATTGCCAAAGTTGAGTAAAACCCCATAGGTAATTTTTTAAAAATGTTTTTCCATTTTGCATCCCCCCAAAACTTCTTTTATTATTTCCATACTCGTGAGTCATCTAAAAACACAATAAACACAGCAAAGTGGCTGATCTTTGTGTATGCTGTGCTTTTATTTGGAAGTAATAAAGGGGAGGTACAAAGATGCCTTCAGAGATGCATGTCACTGAATAATGCTCCAGAGTGCAATTTACTGCTTATGTCTTTGTAGTAAAAATAGTCCAAGCATGTACTAGCCCACAGTGGCAGCATTATATATTGAATATCTCAGAGTACTTAGCAAAAGAGTGCGAGGAGGAAAATAGAGCAACATCCCAAAGAAGAAAAACTAAAAGGTAAAACACTCTACGTAACTACAACATTTCAGTTCAGAAAAAGACACCTGCTCCCATTGCTTTTCGGTCTCTGTGTAGGAGTGTGGGCACGTCCACCTGTTCAACCACCCCCTTCTCCCAGTGACGAAATACCACTTCCCGAACCCACTCAACTGGCTACATTCCCATATTCCTGCTGTTTCTGCCAACTGATGGTGTAAAAAGGTGATTTGTGCGTGTGCGTGTTTGTGTGTATATGTGTGTGTGCGTGTGTGGCAGAAAGGTTTAAGGGTTGAATACTCCGAACAGATTTTAGGGTGGGATCATTTTGGTTTGGGTGACATTTTTACATACAGTAACTGGTGGTTTATTTTTCAACTATATGGATATGCTGTGTAGAAATGCTACAACACTGATGTGAGGCAGACTCAAGCCGGATTTACACTGCAGGTCCAAGTTCCCAATACCAATTTAAAGTCAATATCAGATTGATTTATTTTTTTGGTCTATTTACATGCACATTTTAAGTGACACACATTTGGTAAGGCCTTTCAAATCTTAAAAGACTTGTTTAGCTGTGAAAAAAAGAAAATCTCAACATGGAACACTACACAAAAAGATTCTGTTCTGCCGCCGATCTAGAAACAAGTCCTCCAAGACAGAAACCTTGCGTGATCAAACAAAAACGAACAACACCAAACACTTCCGGATATGTTGCGTCAATGTTTCTAAAGGGAACGGCGGCGTGGTACAATGGCGATGTAATAAAAAATTTTTAAAAAAGACTTACTTTGGAAAAGTAATTGCTTTGGTGAGCCCACTTTTATACCAAAAAAAAAAAAAAAAAAAAAAAAAAAACGACAGCAAAAAAACTGGTAGGAAATGTCTGTTTTTATTTTTTATTGTTGGGCCCGACCCATTGCAGAGCCTATTATCGGGAGAAATTCACTCTCAGACCAGAGGATGATCTTATAGGATAATATTATTAGACATAAGATAGTCTAGTATTTGTTGTCTTTGGTCAAGAAGGGGCAAAATCGGGACAGAAATTGCCCGATTATCTTTATGTATGCCAAGCACCCAAATGTTTGGATCCATCATTCCTCATAATGAAAAATCAGGTAAATCAATACTGTTAACAGAGTCGCAAACATCTCAGGATCAGCAAGATGATTTGCCAAAAATGACTCACTACTTGATGTTGTTTTAACACCAGCTCAATGTTTTCACAACGTTACCACAGTCGTGTTGCTGAGGAGGACGAAAAGTAAATGTGTATTCCTTCTTAGTCATCAAAACTGCTAATTCTTACGTTTGTAAAAAGTCATCAAGCTCGCTGACTTTCTGTCACAACATTGACAGTGAGATGTCCAGGCATAAACCAGTTACATTTGATTTGCCTCCGCTGGAAGATTTCGTCACTGACTGAGCAGATGTGTGTTGATATACAAAAGGATGGTGATTGTTGAGTGTGCTTTTTAGTTTGTTGGGCTTCAAGAGTGTGGGCTGGCATGTTTCGATGCGTGAGCAAGGATCTTACATTTTCATGTTATATTTGGGTGCATGAGTGAGTAATAGTTCACCTTTATCGCAAATCTCCTAAGTGTGAGTAACTTGCAATTTGAGCAGCATAGTCTACAGAAGGTCTGCTATGGCAACCGGCATGCTTTCTGCCACCCATATACAGTGGAACCACTAAATGTTATTGTCCCTGAGGTTGTATGACTTAGAAATCCACTTCAAATAATTTTAGTGTAGAAAGATGCCTCTACACACATAAAGGTGCATCATGTTACATAAGACCAGACTGGGTTTGACCTTTGAGGTTCCACTGTCTTTGGATAACTGCAAATAATTGTGCTATTGAGAATATTTATGAGCCTGTTTTAAAAAGAATTTGCTAGTTTGTTTAGATTATTATTTTATTTTTATTTTTTTACATTTTAATATCAAAATACATTTTATACATTTATAAAATCTCAAAATTGACTGGGCAGCACAGTGACCTAGTAGTTGGTACATCTGCATTACAGTTCTGTGTGGAGATGATTTATTCTCCCTGTGCTTGCGTGTTTTGTTTTTTTCTTGTGTGAATGGCATGTACACGTATCATAAAGCTTTCAAATGGCATTTACTCTTTCAAGGCGATGTCACATAGAATTTTAACTCGGGTCCTACGGAGAAACTAGTTCTCGCTGAGATTTTGGAAAGAGGAGCTTCAGGATACAAAGGATATGCATATCTCCATGATAGACCCAAGGTAAATATTCTTTGCTTTCACCTAATTGTATTCATGCTGATTCAGTCTTTCATGTTCCAATTTTTTTAAACGTTAGCTACGAAAAGAAGAAACCAAGCTCAGGTCTTAATCCTACATTAACACCCTTTGCAAGCGGAAAGAGTTAATTTTCTTTGTGCTTATAATAAAAAAAAATAAAAAATAATAAATAAAAATAAAAAAACCTCCACTGTAGGTCGTCTTGGTCTTGGAATCGATGGTGTTCATTTGCATTTAATTTTCACAGATAGATGACTGCACCTGGTGTCGGATGACACCAATCTGCATCTATGCCCGGCCAGGCCCCATGGGTGCATGGTGATTGATTGGCAACAAGCGAAACAGAAAACTAATAAATGGTTGGAGACTTTGGTTTAAGCTTTAGTTTGGATTATCATTCTTTGATTACTTAATTGCTAAATTATCTTGCAAGATTAGGTAAAACGTCTGCCGACAAGAGCTGTCAAGATTTGGTGGAAACCTGGGGCACTGAACCGAAGGATCCAGCAGATGAGGTGTGCTTTGAAAAAAAGCTTTTTGTTAGTAGTTGGCTCTGGAGATGGGCATAAAAACTGGTTGGTTGGTTGGTGGACTGTAAGAGCTGTGCTAGTTGGTATTGATTGTTGATTATTAGCATCTTGAAGCAGTTGAGGAAAAACTGAGATCACTCGGCCGGTGAAACAATTATTTCAGCATTCATTTTCTCCATGGTGAGCCAATGAAATTTAGCCAAAAGCCCACTTCGTTATTAACACTACCACTACCCACAGGATTGTAGTTAAACAGCATCAAGCACCTCATGATTCTTCAGTCAGGGAAGTCTGACAGACACGTTTAGGACTGGTTTGATCGGCATTCGAGGAGGTTTTAATGTTGCTGTAAAAATAGTCCCTTTCCAACAATTCACATACAATTCCAACTGTTGCTGTACTCAAAACCAAGATGAAGTCAGTCATATTGACATATTTTTCAGGTAGCAATACACATTTAAAACATTTTAGCCTCTTTAGCAATGCTCTCCCTCTTTACCATTAGTGAAAGAGAATCACAGAAGATTGTGGTATACATGCAGTAGCAACCACTGCCAGTAGCCTCATTCCCTCAATGGTACTGACAGCTTCCAGCCCCTATTCAGTGGCTAGCTGCTCCTTTGGTGGTATTTATAGCCGCTATTGATCGAGACAGATTTGGCTGAGGAGGAAAAGCAGCACTTGAGATTTAGCCGCTGACGACAGAATAGGATTTGTGAGTCTGAGATGCACATTGCATTTCACAGTCACCTGCAGCTAGAGTGAGGCGGGCCGCGGAGGCCATCTCTACCTCGCCTGCTAGTTCCAGTCCATTAAAATGTGCCGTTCAAATGCGATAATCATTGCATATTTAAAAGCTGATGCACTTTCCTCTCAAAACTGCTGAGCTTGTGGTTTCAGCTGGCTCAAACATTGAACGTGGTACTGTAACGTACAATCGTCAGAGTTGACTTTACCATATTAAATTGGGGGATGATGTATTGCGAGAGAAAGCTAAACAAATGGACTGCCAATATTAAGCTGGACTGAGTGGTGCAAGTGTCACAATTTACGATTGTTTGGATATGTGTCATGGCAATGTAAAAATGCAGCCCTACGGGGGCCACAAGCTAGTGCAAACTGTAGGCCGGTCCCAAGCCGGATAAAAGCAGAGGGTTGCGTCAGGAAGGGCATCTGGCTTAAAACTTTGCCAAACAAGTATGAGCGTTCCTCCAAAGAATTCCATACCGGATTGGTCGTGGCCCAGGTTAACAACGTCCGTCACCGGCGCCGTCAACCTGCAGGGCGGCAGTGGAAATTCAGCGACTTATGGGTCGAAGTCGAAGAAGAGGTGGAAAATGGGTTCTTCGGCAGAAAGAGAAGAGGAAAGCACAGAGCCTTGAACTGAATGTGGGGACTTTGAATGTTGGAACTATGGCAGGAAAATCTTGGGAGTTGGTTGACATGATGATTAGGAGAAAGGTTGATAGTGTGTGTGTCCAGGAGACCAAGTGGAAAGGCAGTAAGGCTAGAAGTTTAGGGGCAGGGTAAATGTAAGTACGGCATCCAGGAAAGGAACTTGGAGGGACAGATGGTGGTAGACTTTGCAAAAAGGATGCAAATGGCTGTAGTAAACACTTTTTTCCAGAACAGGCAGGTGGATTACATCTTGTGCAGACGATGTAATCTGAAGGAGGTTACCGACGGCAAGGTAGTGGTAGGGGAGAATGTGGCTAGACAGCATAGGATGAGGATGGTGTTGTGTAAGATGACTCTGGTGGTGGGGAGGAAGATTAGGAAGACAAAGGCAGGACGAGTGTTGTGCAGCTTTTCGGGAAGAGGTGAGACAGGCTCTCGGTGGACGGGAGGAGCTTCCAGAAGACTGGACCACTGCAGCCAAGGTGATCAGAGAAGGCAGGCAGGAGAGTACTTGGTGTATCTTCTGGCAGGAAAGGAGAGAAGGAGACTTGGTGGTGGAACCTCACAGTACAGGAAATCATACAAGGAAAAAACGTTAGCTAAGAAGAAGTGGGACACTGAGAGGACCGAGGAGAGGCGAAAGGAATATATTGAGATGCGACATAGGGCAAAGGTAGAGGTGGCAAAGGCAAAACAAGAGGCCAGGTTGGACACTAAAGAAGGAGAAAATGATCTATACAGGTTGGCCAGACAGAGAGATAGAGCTGGGAAGGATGTGCAGCAGGTGAGGGTGATTAAGGATAGAGATGGAAATATGTTGACTGGTGCTAGTAGTGTGCTGGATAGATGGAAAGAATACTTCGAAGGAGTTGATGAATGAGGAAAATGAGAGAGAAGGGAGAGTAGAGTGAAGAAACGGGTCCAAGCAGGTTGGAACAGGTGGAGGAAGGCATCGGGTGTGTTATGTGACAGAAGAGTCTCTGCTAGGATGAAGGGCAAAGTTTATAAAACAGTGATGAGGCCAGCGTTGATGTGCGGATTAGAGACAGTGGCACTGAAGAGACAACAGGAAGCAGAGCTGGAGGTGGCGGAAAGGAAGATGTTGAGGTTCGTGCTCAGAGTGACCAGGTTGGATAAAATTAGAAATGAGCTCATCAGAGGGACAGCCAAGGTTTGATGTTTTGGAGACAAAGTTAGAGAGAGCAGACTTCGATGGTTTGGACACGTCCAGAGGAAAGAGAGTGAGTATATTGGTAGAAGGATAATGAGGGTGGAGCTGACAGGCAAGAGAGCTGGAGGAAGACCAAAGAGAAGGTTGATGGATGTCGTGAGGGAAGACATGATGGCAGTTGGTGTTCGAGAGGAGGATGCAGGAGATAGGCTTATATGGAAAAGGATGACGCACGGTGGTGACCCCTAAAGGGACAAGGCGAAAAGAAAAGAAGAAGAGTGTCATGGCAACGTAAAGAAAAAAACTGCATCTTTAGATCGTAATCAGCCTCATCCAAATGTGTATAAAAATCACATCAGATATCTGCCAATGGGAATGTAGCATAAATGTACAAATATACAGTTAACACCCGCTCTTTGGGGGATAAGTTTACAGGCAATAGGCGATTGACGCCCCCCCAAAAATATTTTGAACTGTCTATTTTTAAACTAATGTGAAAGCATATATGGTACATTAGTGTTGATGCTTCAACAAGTAAATAATTGCCGCTACCAGCCGCTGTTTTACTGCGGCGTTTACTTGGACCTGCAATGTAAATGTAGCCTAAGACTCCATTAAGATCTCACCTCGATTGTCGTATGACCTACAATTTTCATGAAGGACAAGCATGATTACATGGACAGTGGTTCCCCACTGTTGATGGACAAGCGCACGAAGAAAGCAATGGGGACATAAAGTTCTGAATTTTGAACGTGAAACAGTCTCCTGCATCCCTTCGAAATAGCAGTTTCTGATGAATGTTTTCGATCGCGAGGTAACAGCGGGACCCTGGGTCGAGGGTTAACAGCAAGAGGTTGACAAGCGCACAGAACCGATTACTACCTCAGGGCTAGATTTGTGCATCATACTGACTGACTGCCTTCTTGCAGGAAAATAATTTTGCCGTTACAGCCAAAGGTGGAAAGTGTAGAACTACCATGAAAGGTTAGCTGGCAAACAAAAAAATGGTGAAGAATAAGTCAAAAATAGATGAACAAAGAATGAGCATGTTAATATGATGCTGATCTTGGTATTCTACCACACGTTCAGCTAGCAGTTAAGTGAGTACTACATTATTCTCTCTTTACTCACTGCTATTTGCATTTTAGTTTGAAGAAGGGCAAGGAGTTAGAACACAGGACAAGAGACCATCCTTGTTATTTTGATTGACGAAACCTGCTTTGGAAACTAGACAATGAAAGTTTTAAGCTAAGAATAAAAAGCATCACTAAAACAAATCTGACTGACTGCACGCACGTGTGTGTAATTCAACATTACAATGTGAATTGTTCTGGCATCATTTTTTTTTTTAAAATAAATAGAAATGTAAATACACTGCTTTTATTATCATTATGAACGTTTCTACAGTAAAAAGACAAAAACCAGCACTGTCGGTGGTGGTGTGATTTTATATTGTTATTATGTGTCAAAGAAATGAAGTTTATTTTTTCTTCAGTTACTGTTATCCTGATACTATTATTGGCAAAATATTTTGATAATATAAAACTCTTTCCACCTATATATTTCCACCTATATTGTGGAACTCAATTTTAGCCTTCCAATGGGATCACTTTCACATCATTGTCTCAAACTCCTTCTATTGACTGTAGCCATGTTACTGAAGGTCGGCGCATCTTATCCAGTGGACAGGTTCGACAACTGAGCTACCCCATGTGGCAACAAATCAATGACCTCACGATGATAAGATAATAACGAAAATTGTACATAACTCATTCACTGCCAGCCCTCCCAGTTAACAGGCATATTTGTTGTATACAGCTGTTAATGGCAGTGACATGAATATTGTAATTTATGAAAACATAGTAATAACATAATTAAATATAATGAGAAAAATTAAACAGTTTGTGCACCGTTATTAATTAATTGCAGCTCCTTTTGGTGTGTGTGACTTGGCCACCGGGCAGTATAATACAGTCATGCAGACAGACAAAGAAGAGTTTCACTCAACTCACTACTGTGACTAAGTAATATTTATCTTTTTTCGCATAAGATAAAGAATATATGCCTGTGAGTATTGTTTTTTTTTTTTTTTGCATTTCCACGTGTCCCATTTGTGTTCAAACGTCCCTTCTAAAATGGTAAATGGGCTTTCACTTGTAAAGCGCTTTTCTACCTTCAAGGTACTCAAAATGCTTTACCACTGTCTCATTCCCCTACTGATGACACAGCATCAGGAGCAACTGGGGGTTTAGTATCTTATTCAAGGACACTTAGACAACACCACGATGTAGATGCTATTCATTAGCCCGTCTACGTTATTACACTGCAATTTTTCGTTTTAAATTTAGTTTGACAGTCAACCACAAAGACCTGGCATTTGATCAGGGGTGTGGAGACTTTTTATATCCACTGTACCTTTTGGCTTTGACATCACATAAGGGGTGTTACAACTGGGGTGTGTGAGTGTTTCATAGAGTGTAGCGGCTCCGGATCTTGGCCCAGCCTAGCTGATCACAACTGCTTGGATGCTCACAGACACTTCCATCCATCCATCCATCCTCTACCGCTTATCCGAGGTCGTGTCGCGAGGGCAGTAGCTTTAGCAGGGACGCCCAGACTTCCCTCTCCCCAGCCACTTCATCCAGCTCTTCCAGGGGGATCCCGAGGCGTTCACCGGCCAGCCGAGAGACGTCGTCTCTCCAGCGTGTCGTGGGTCCCGAGTGTCCAAGACATGCGGCCGCAAGTCCGATGACACGACCACAAAGTCGATCACCAAACTGCGACCTAGGGTGTCCTGGTGACAAGTGCACGTGTGGACACCCTTATGCTTGAACATGGTGTTCATTATGGGCAATCCGTGATGAGAAGTCCAATAACAGAACACCGCTCGGGTTCTGATCGGGGCGGGGGGGTTTGGGCGTTCCTCCCAATCGCGCCCTTCCAGGTCTCACTGTCATTGCCCACGTGAGCATTGAAGTCCCCCAGCCCAGTGAGAGCGCTCTCCAGCACCCCCTCCAAGGACTCCAAAAAGGGTGGGCACTCTGAACTGCCGTTTGGTGCATAGCCACAAACAACAGTCAGGACCCACCCCCCCCCCCCCCCCACCCGAAGGCAGAGGCTCACAGATACTTAAGCAGATAAATAATTTGTTGGCAAGGCTGGCACCTCAGAGACCCAACTTTGTATGTAAGCCCTTAAAAAGTAAATTTTCCATACTGTCTCCTTGAACAATTTTTATAATTGTGGTTTGGTATTGAACTGCACGGTTTCTCCTAGAAGAATGTTGCACATGTATTTAAAATAATGAACGTACTTTATTGTATTAATTTAATAGTCTACGTATTCAAGAGCACTCTTGTATGTTACCTGGCTAGTGCCTGGACCTTTGCCGTGTGTCTTTCTTCCAGTTCAGCCAGCCTTTTTTTCAGCAGCTCAATCTCTTGTCTCAGACCTGCTGAATGCTCCATTTCCCCATCCAGCAGACTACGAAGAGACCTGCCAAATACACCAAGTGGACCATCCGTGTCATGTCGAAACACACATGGACGCAGGAGCAGTTTGCTGCCGCACATTACAGGACAGCATTATGTTCAGATTCAGTTGGCATAAAGGCCAGGTGGCCCAATACTCGTCCACTTGTGTTTATCACAGTAATTACATTATAAATTTCCTCCCTCTGAGTGAGAAAAATGCCCTCATCCTTCAGTTTGCAGTGCATAAAAACAAAACTATACAACAGATTAGCAGTGTTTTGCTGTTTTTCTGTGGCAGCTGTTAACTCATAGTAAATCCCACTCTCATAGTAAATCCCACTCAACTAGCCTTGCTCGTAGCAACAAAAAAAAAAAAACTAATCAGTCTACGGCCAAGTCAGCATGAAAATGCCTCTCTCTTGATAAAAAGAGTACCATATTAAAGGGAAAGGTCATCCAACTGCTTTCACTGTGCGTGTGTATGTGAGTGTACTTGTGCACGTTTGGCTTTGCAAGCAGCAGATAAGGAGGCTGTATACTCCTACATACCCATTTTGTTCCTCCAGCTCGTCCTTCCTGTTCATCATGGCTACAATAGCCTGTCGCAGCTCCACTGAAAAGACACCACAAATTGAGAGCTAGAATTTTAAGTTTAGAACAGATACATTGCAAAGTTAAGAAACTAATCAAATGCCTTCAGTTCCAAAGGTGCAAACAGCAACTACTGATATACTTAACAGACACCAAATTGTCAAACATTTTTCTGACAATCTTTTTAACAAATCGGAGAATGTCTTTTTGTCAATATCCTAAAATTAAAATGATATACAAAGACTAATTTGCTTCTTCCTTGACAATTGTGACATGTTTGCGGTTCAACTAAAAAACACAGTTCAAAAAGTCCAAAAACGACCATGAGACAAGAAATTAACTATTTTTGTATGCTACAATTTACAAAGACCACTAGTCTGTTCTCATAACTGATGTAAGGTGTCCATTTTGCCCCAGATACAAATAGGTCTCCTTGCAGCCCTGGGTCTAAGTGCTGAGTTTGGCTTGAGGAGTCTGAGGATGAGGAGGAGGAGGTGTGTGCTAACGAGGACAAGAAAAAAAAAAAGTGGACGTGAGGAGCGTCTATACAGCTCCACATCATCTAGCCGGAAATGAAAGTGACCTTTAGTACGACCAGGCGTTCACAGCGGGTGTCACAGACGAGCCATTAGGGACTTGAGTATAGCCAGACGACACTCGGTCCTCACAGAGGGATTTTACAAATGACATTGCCAGTGAGTATGTTTGTGTGAGGGAGAGGAAATAAATGCTTCCATTTGTCCATATATTGCAAACAGTCCTTTACAATGGAGTGTGGATCAGAAAGCGGACAAACAAAGAAATGGCCCGATAACATTTGCACAGGCTACACTACGCAACAGAGATGCCTCGTCAATTATATACTTCATACACTCCAGTCGACTGACAAGCTTGGACTCATCCACTGTACAGGTACAATCAATAAATTCGAATAGCGTCCAAAGCTTAATTTAGTTGGGTAGTTCGATTCAAAAAATGAAATACAAACGCTAAAATATTTTATGATTTACATATCTCAGAATCAGAATCATCTTTATTTGCCAAGTAGGTCCAAAACACACAAGGAATTTGTCATTGCCAAAAAACAATTGTGCAAAAAGATGCAGAGTCCTCTAGCACTTAAGAGCAGTTCGAAGGGCACAGCCTATATCTGTGTATAATTTTGATGATTATAGCTTACAGCAAATGAAAACCCAAAATTCACCATCGATAGAAACTACTACGTAACAGTAACTGATTTTTAATGTAGAAATTGGGCAGGAATTTGCCCTCTAAAGTGTTTAAAGATTCTTACAGAATGTATGAGTACTGAAATAAATGGACTTTTCTACTATATTCCAATTTGAGATGTACCTGTAAATGCTTGATTAGCCCTCCATTTTCTATAGCGCTTGTCTTCCATTTGAGTCGCAGGTAAGAAATAGTCAAACAAAGCGGAGTACAGTATTACAGTTTACTTGGTAGTCTTTTGTTTTCTCTTCTCGCTGAGCTCGCTCGCTCACTGTCGACATCATAACTTTCACAAATATGCCAATCTACTGGGCAGCTACATAACTTTCACAAATATGCCAATCTACTGGGCAGCTAAAAGACCCCAGACCACACACATGACTCATCAAGTGACCCGGAATTTATTTATTTTTTTCCCTCGCCATCTACATCTACAATCATACAGCTGCCACAAAAGGCCTGGATTCCATTCACTAGCATTGCTTCACATCTCCTTTCGTAAGAGATGCCTTATAGGCGCCTAGCGGCAGTCGATGCCTATTCCTTGGACCAGCAGTGCCACCAGCTGGATAAAATGGTCATTTGGAAATAGTGGAGTGAGATTTTCACAAACTGATATATTGCAAAGGGACTATATTTCAACACAACCCAAAGTTAAACTTAAGTTACACACTTCACTGTCAGGCAGTAGAACAATGTCTTACTGTATTTCCTGAACACACTAGTCTATCTGACATTTGTACACATTTGTGGCACTTTTCCACTGATTTTAATGTTGGAAGGCTGGCTTGCATGGCAGACAAGATGAAGAAGAGCAGAACTACAGAAAAGGGGTGTGGGGGGGGGGGACAACAACTACTCACCGACTGTCATTGACTCTGGCAGAGCAGATGTTGGCAGCGTACCACTGAGCGGAGTGGACAGCGCCAACTGACTGGACTCCATACTGAAAAACATCGACGCATCGATATCGTAAATGTCAAAAGTCTTTTCACTTGCTGAAGCCGAGGAGCAGATGGCTGAATTTCATTACAATAAGTGATGAAATTAAAACCGTCTTCACACCAAAACACATCCGACATACAGCAGAGCAGAAGCTTACTTCAGAGGTGGCCGTGATCTGCGGCTATCGCAGTCTTCCACCGGCCCTGATGACTCACACTGAGCAGGAAAGGCCGCCGTGTCCTCTACAGAGTTGACTGAAACAAGATGGAAATGACAGTTAAGATCTGGCCAAAAGATGTCATTTGTGAAAGCTTGCGATACATTTTCCTTGATTTATGTTCAAAACTAGCCACAAAAATGACTATCAAATTCAGGTGCAATTATTAGGGATTCCACATCGGTCATATTAAGTTCAGGTACAAGAAGCATAGCCAGACGGCAACTCTGTAAACAAACACAGTGCAGCTCAGTTTCTGGCAAGTAGATGGCATGACGAGAAGGTTTTTGTTTGTCCTTTTAGTAGTGAGTTATAAATGTAACTTGCAGCTGCATTCAGTCTTTTCAGAAGGAGCCAAAGCACCCTTAGCAATTATACCGGTCCCCTCACCTGCTATGACGACGCCTTTTGACACCCCTGCCTTAAATCAATGCTTGGCTCACTAAATTAAACATAAAACCCATGAATGCACATTATTATAATATTTGTGTAGGGGCTGTTAGGAAAGCCAAGAAATAGCAACATGAGACGAGCACAGACTCCCAAAATGTGTTGCATAAAACAACAAACCTCTTCCAATCAAACGAGGTATGGCATAGACATTTTATTTCCCTCTGAAGCTAAATTCTTCCTCTTACCTTTCAGACAAATGTATGCTCGGGACCAGTTTAGGGGAGGCCTTTAATTGCACAACAGTACACAAAGCAAGGTTTATAAAAGGCATACTGGGATTAGTTTGGCATGGAAGTGCAAAACGTAAATAAAAAAGACATTACAATGATTTCCAAATCCTTTTCAATCTATATTCAACTGAATACACTATAAAAACAACATATTTAATATTCAAACTGACGAATGTTAGTGGGCTTTTTTTTCCCCGAAATATCCATCCATCCATTTTCTTTACCACTTATCCTCTCTAGGGTCACGGGCTGCTGTAGCCTATCCCAGCTATCTTCGGGCAGGAGGTGTGGTACACACTGAACCGGTCGCCAGTGAATCTCAGGGCACATATAAACAATCAACCATTCGCACTCACACCTACGGGCAATTTATTCTTCAATTAACCAAATATTCACTCATTTTGAATTTGATGCCTGCAACACATTCCAAAAAAAGCTGGGACAAGGGCAACAAAAGACTCAAAGTTGAGGAATGCTCAAAAAGCACCTGTTTGGAACATTCCACAGGTGAACATTTTAAGTAGAAACAGGTGCATGTCATGATTGGGTATAAAAGGAGCATCCCCAAAAGGCTCAGTTGTTCACAAGCAAGGATGGGGTGAGGTTTCACCACTTTGTGAATCACTGCGTAAGCAAATAGTCCAACAGTTTAGGAACGTTTCTCAAAATACAATTAAAAGGATTTTAGGGATTTCATCATCTAAGGTCCATAATATCATCAAAAGATTCAGAGAATATGGCGAAATCTTTGCACGTAAGCGGCAAGGCCTAAAAGCAACACTGAACGGCCGTGACCTTGTGGGCTTAGGAATACTCCAGAAAACCATTGTCAGTTAAGACAGTTTGACGCTACGTCTACAAATTCAATTTAAAACACTACCGTGCAAAGCGAAAGCCTTATATCAACAACACCCAGAAACGCCGCTGGCTTGTCTGGCTTGCCTCAGCTCATCTGAGATGGACTGACGCAAAGTGGAAAAGTGTTCTGTGGTCCGATGAGTCCACATTTCAAATTGTTTTGGGAAATCACGGATGTCGTGTCCTCCGGGGCAAAGAGGAAAAGGACCATCCGGATTATTATCAGCGCAAAGTTCAAAAGCCAGCATCTGTGATGGTATGGGGGTGGGTTAGTGCCAATGGCATCGGTAAGTTGCACATCTGTGAAGGCACCAATAATGCTGAAAAGTACATACATAAAAGTTCAATACAAAATGTATTGAAAAAAACAGTTCTTAAAGATGAGATGCAAATGTATTGTGCTAAAAAGTTACAACTGAACTACTTGGGCAGTGATTCTTTCACGTACCACTGGAGGGAGTCTACTTACCACTCGTGCTACTGGTACCATACTTTGAGAATCACTGAACTACATCATAAGATTGTGAGCCAGCAGCACTTTCGCAAGTTCAAGCAGTGACCTCTGGATGTTGTTGTAGATCAGGGGTGGGCAAAGCTTTGTGCTTAAGTGACAATTAAAAAAAAAAAAAAAAAAAAAAAAAAAAAAAAAAATCATAATAATTAGAATGTGTACATAAAATGTACAATATTTTTAATAAAATAATTAAATATGTTTATCATATTTGCAAGTAATTTAATGATAACGATCTAATATTTTATTTTAAAAATATTACAGGACTTTATGCCGGATTAAAAAACGGAGCCATATGTGGCACACGGGCCATACTTTGCCTACCTCTTTCATAGCTAAAAGGACAAAAATATTCCACAGAAACACAATGAAAATCTTGTAGAAGGTATGCCCAGAAGAGTGGATGTTATCACTGAGTTTCCAGAGACTAATTTCTTCGAAGTACATCAGACTGATTGCACTGATTACTGTGTGGTTCAGTACTATGTTATAGAATACCTGGCTGTGGGGCGGCGGCATTGAGGGGGATGAGGATGTCCGAGCTGCTGTGGTCCATCAGTACCTTCACGGGGCTCCACGTAGACACGCTGGACAGACTTCCCACCACCATCCTTAAAAGAGAACATTTCAAGCTCAGTCAAGCTGGGAGTGACCTTTCTTGGCGCAATCAATATCCTGTGTCCTACTCGGCTCACAAGTCACACGCTGGGATTTGGCCTTTGAACAAGATGTCTCGTTTTCTTTTTGAGTGAAAGTCATAGTAGAGCAGCATGGTGCAGTAGTGGTTCACACATTTAATCACAGTTTTAAGGCTCTGCGTTTGAATCTCGGCTCCGGCCTTCCCCTGCGGAGTCTGCGCTGCGGAAGGTTTCTCCGGCTTCCTCCCACATTTCACAAATATGTATGTGAGGTTAATTGGAAACTAAATTGCTCATAGAAACAAATGGTTGCTTGTCAAACTGTGTCTTGTGGTTGCCTGGCAACCAGTCCAGGGTGTGCCCCGCCTCTCGCCCAAAGTCAGCACCGACAGACTCCGGCTTACCCGCAACCCTAATGAGGATAAATGGTATAGAAAATGGATGGAACAACTCACTGGTCATTACTCCTCTCGTCCTCCTGGATTGGTGCTCTGCGTTTGTATTTTTCCTCCTCATCCTCCTCCTCATCCTCGTTATCTATGCTCTTCCTGTCTGTCAGAGGAGGCGTAGGCATGGGCGGCGTACGAGAGTGATGGGGTGACCCCACCCAACTCAGTGCTGTTGTGTCATCCAGCCCGTTGTGAGAAGGCGACTCTGGGAACGACGGCTCCAAGAGATCGATCCCTTCCTCCACGCTGCTCTGAACGGGATCGGCCTGACTCTTGCTAAGGCCACCAATCTTAGGGAAGTCCTCCTCACCCTCCTCCTCATCCTCAGCACCTCCGTCCAGATCATCGTCAAAGGAGATGATGTTAGTGATCTTCTTTCTCCTCCGCCGCTCCTTCCTCAGCCCAGAGTCTGAGTGGGAAAGGACCAAGAGGTGGAAAAAGTAAAATATGTGTTAAGTTGCCTTACGACCAGTCCATGGTGTACTCCGCCTGTCACCCAAAGTCATCTTAAATCGGCTCCAACTTACCGGCAACCCACATGAGGACAAGTGCCACAGAAAATGGATGGAGAAAACGGACGGATTCGGGTTTTCCTTAATGTCCCTTACCCAAAAATCTCAACAGTGACAATGACACACAGGAATATTAGATTGATTTATGGTGCCACCTCCAAGGTCGTTAATATTACACTAATATCAGCATTTAATTTTTACAAATTTTAAGCAGTGTACACACATACCAAATATCAGGCCAATTTTGAGCATTTTTCCTCTTACAGTCAAAGTCAGCTAAAACTAGATTCCCTTATTTCTCTGAAAGATTAACCTGACCGATTATCCTGCGGTGTTGTGTTAAGAGTGATTTGACCTCATCAAGCCGCTCAGAAAACTTTGCATAACGTCTCCCATTCCAATAAAAATGAAAAGGAGAAGAGTTTGCTCTGAAGGCTATTTTTTTTTTTTTCATTTTGGTCATTCCCAGTTCCACAACTTCTGGGTCATTTGGTCTGAGAAGTTCCACCCTATCAGCCTCTCAAAACACATTATGAACTGTGGAAAACACACCCAATTTTGAGTCTAAAACATCTATGTATTAGCAAGAATTGTAGACTTCCATTTTTAACCACACAGTTAAAATTTTAAACCTAGCTCATCCTGCTAAGTAGAACGCATGGAGGGGAAATGGTGTCAGTGCCCAGTGGAATGGAACAAGGCAGACAGCTAAATTAGGTCAAACACGAAGGTCTGGAAGGTTAGACGATTCATTGAGGACTTCACTACCTGCTGCTCCATTTGGATGGAGATGCGTGCAAATGAATGTTTCCTGTCAGAAGACGGTCACATGTGACTAACCACAAGGCTAGAGTGGGCTAAAAATATCACCACTTAGATTTAGTTAAGCAAATAGGTTACGGTTTTCTCCTGGATAATGAAAAATGTGATTAATGTTGGGATTACAGTGGAATCTAATGGAAACAATGTGTTAAAACTTGGAAGGTTGGTGGTAAAACAATGTAGAAATGTGGTTGGTAGAACTTTTCATTTTAATGTCACAACTTTTCTAAAATGGCATAGTAGATCTGACAGCTACAGTATGTATCACAGAAAAATAAAAGCATTCTGGCACATAACTCAAAGAATCTGTACTAAAACCACATTATGGCTTTCAGAAAACCACTTGAAGTGAATCTAATGCAAAACAATTCTTCAGTGATCTATGGAGCATAAAAAGTGGAGTGCGCTATGGAGAGTACGGTCATGTGGTCTAATTTGTCCACAGTGACTCTGTTCAAGTTTGAGAGGCCTTTGAGTTAAGGTTGGGCATAATAATTGATTATTGAATTAATTGATCATTTGGAGTGCTCTCGATTGTGTGGAAGTGAAAGCCGACTAATGTTGTTTTGAAGCAGTTTCAGGCAAAATGCAATGCACGACATGGCTATATCCAATGTCAGCATTTATGCTACACTCGCATTTGGCACATAGCTGATACGTACCGAATATTTGGAAGAGGCCTGATTATGATGTGAAGATATTCGTTTAGTTTTTTCTCTCTACGCTGCATGGCTAATTTGAATTGTGCCTCTTGAAATAAAAATAAAAAAATCTGAATTGTGTCACTTGAACCATGTAGCGTAAAACCAGCCTGAAGGAGAAATGAATTAATCTTGAGATTTTGGGTCACAGTTTTTAGCCAAAGTACCAGCGGAGGTGCTGCGCGGCAGGACAGGTAGTGGGTCCGAGGCTACGTCCACCCTGGGGCTGAAGCCTGGCACCACAGCGGTGGCGGTGGTGATCTCTCGAAGAAGGCTGCTGACCCCCTGCGTGGACTCCTTCCACAGGCTGCCGATGCCCTGCGTGGACTCTTTGAGGAGGTGCGTCATGGTGGAGCCTCCGCCTCTCGTCGGCCCCCCGTTCAGGTCGCTGTTGTCTATGTTGATGGCGAAGAGGATGGAGTTCAAACCTGCAGAGAAGAGAGTGGAAAAAAAGCAAGTCAGTGCTCTGGTGAAGACACATGCAACTTGTGAACTTCCTCAAAGTGCTTGCTCGGCACTTCTAAAAGCACTCAATGAGAGAACGCCATCTACCACAAACATTCTTAATATTTGAAAGTTTGTCCTCAGCCGAGTGGTGTCTATCAATACTTCAAAGGGGAAGTGCGAAAGAGGATTCATCTTCAGTGCCCATCAAACAGCAACAGTGGATTGAATTAGTTTCCTACATCTATCTGTAAAGACCTCTAGTACTTAATAACATAATGCTTCAATATTGAGCGAGGTCACAAAGAAAACATTTGGGTTTTTTTTCAATTCCACAAATTCACAGTCTACTTCTATGTTAATGCACAGCAGTCTGTAGTATTTGCAACGTACAGTCACCAGACACTACATTAGGAACAGCTGCACTATTATACTCATATTTATACCCAACACATAAAATGCAAAAATCTGCCTTTAAAAATAATAATGCTTGCATTATAGTGCTACACGAACATCTCTCTGGTTAATGTTAATCAATCAAAGCTGAGCATTATTATATTTGAAAAAGTGGATTTATTTTTTTTTCTACCCTTGTTGTATAAGATATCATTAGATTGTGCATGAGTACCTAATGTTGTGGCTCGCAGGAGTAAAAGCACAAGTCATGTCTGTTCTTGTTTCATTTCCTTCCTTAATTCCCAGTGAGTGTGCTTTGTGAGTGTACTTACTACCAAAATAGTAGAGGACTATGAAAATGTTGGATCACGATTGTTTTGGGTACGTCTCAACCTCCGTTCATGATTAGTTAATAGCGAGAATGTCGAGATGTATTTCAATAACAAGCGATATTAGCTATATTAGTAAGGGTGAGAGGACATGACTTTTTGTATTTGTAAATGTGTGCATACCTTGGGCCTCTGTTCCCTCGAATAACAAATTGACGAACCACTGCACAAGTACACGGGGAAAACTGGACTATGACACCTGTAGGTTCACTAGCAGAAATTAGCATTTCAAATGAATCAGTCCATTGTTCCCAATAATAGGTATTCATGCAAAATCGATTGTACTATACCACTCATTGATAAAGATTTCGACACGAGGATTTGAAATATGTTGCTTCTTTTCATAGAGAAACAGCAAAAACCACTGTTATGCTTATTTGTAGTAAGCGTAAGAATTAATGCTCTAACTTTGCATTGCAACAAAGTAGCTTCCTGCAATTAAAAATACGCAGAAACAGTAGACCCTGCATAATCTAATATAATTCAACATAAGAGCTACGTGAATACTCTGCAGTTACAAAGATAATGTTCAGTTTTGATCGACAATGTCAGAGATTTAAAGATTTGGTTAAATCGTAGTTATTGAATTTAATTTAAAGAGGGTGTATGGACATTTTACCATTTTGTTTGTATAAAAATAGTTGGGTGTCAGGAGTGCCTGCCCACCCATCCTGTGTGCAATTAAACAATCAAGTAAAGAAGAAAGAAAATGGGAAATTAGCACTGCTAACATACTGTAGCTAAATACACTATTAAATGTGAAACCTCCAAACTCACCAGCAGCCATGGTGGGCAGCATACTGGCTCTCTCTTCATCAAGCATAAAAGCCCAGTCTTCATAGTAAGTGCTAAAAAAGAAAGGCGGTAAAGTTAAATCAAGGAAGCGCATTCAAGCGGGATGTACATAAATATCCTGTTTATTGCTGCACTCAATGAGAAACAGTTTATGGAGTTTTCATCCAAAAATAACTAAAAATAGACGCTGCCATAAAGCACAAAGAAACACTGCACTAACCCGAGGCGTGGTCGGTCAGCGAGCAGTGTGTGCAGGTAGCGTTCCAAAGAATGCTCATTAAGAGCACAGCGCAACCAGGCCCGACCCCGGCCCAGCTCTGATGAGATGTGACGGAGGGAGTAGAAGCGCTGGAGCTCATGCCGGTTGAGATGCTCCTTCACGTAGAACCAGAAGGTGAACTCTGGAGGAGGGGGGGGGGGGGGGGAGGAGCCATCATTAAAACTATAGTAAACAAAGACCAAGTGAATAGATGGCGGTACAGCCGCCAAACCTAAACTAATAATGAGGAAATGTGCATAAAATGTCAAGGTGAAGCTCATTTCACTGCAAACTAATCTTTAGAAATTTGTCAGTTGCTTGGAATTGTTAATTCATTACTTCTTGGAGCAATTAAATAACTGGGAGGGAAAGAAATGCCTACTATGTCTTCGTTAAGGCAAAATTCAGTGCACTACTGAATGGGAAGCAGCAGTGGCGCTGTTGAGTCATCAGTCAAATACATACAGTAATAACTCAAGATGCACCTTGTAACATGTTTAAAGATACAGACAAGTGATTCCTAATGGGATAATACAAATCATGAGCATATAATTAGCATAAGTCCCCAGAACATTGTTAAATTTATGCCTGTGATGGATTCGGCTTCATCAGACTGCTGGGAAGCCTCGAGTTCAAACACAGGAGAGCATTAGAAATGCTAATAGTCACGAATGAGGTGGTAGCCATTACTGTGCAATTGACAGCCAGTGCATTTTGAAATATTCTGCAGTTTTACCCGGTAACGTGACACTAATGGCGCCTCAAACAGCAGGACGGTTTAGAGTTCAGCTGACTACAAGCAGAAGAGGGTATTGATATTGAAGCAAATAAAAATAACCTAAATGCCAAATATTTAGTTAGGATTTATAATATACTGGAACGGCTTCAGTGTACTTCCCATAAAGTTGTATAATTTATAAATTGACAAAAAAAAAATGTTTGGGGAAAAACATGCCTTTAAAGTTGCACTAACCTTCATGTTTGGCTTTTATTGGCTTATCCCAAAGAAGCACCAGCCTCAACAAGCGGTGTTAAGGACAAACATGATAAGAAAAGAAGAATACAACCAGAAGTTACATGTAGTAAGTAAAGCAAGCGCCAGCGGGCTCAGTGTCCATCAGCGTCGCAGTACTTTTGTTGAGCGTGATCATGCACATTGGGATTGGGAAGTGGTTTATTTTGAACAGCGGTAAACCTTTTTATTTTACACTTATATGACAACCAAGAAGAACCTCCACATTATGCCTTTGTTATTAATCATTAAAGTTGATCGTTAAGGGTTTTACTGTTTTAATAATGTCTTAATCTTTAGCTTTCTTTATATTTTATCTGTATGACAGGTAAGGGATGTTAGAATGTACCGGTAATAAAGGGTTTATGGGTTTTTGGATAACTTCTATTTCCATTATATAAGAAAAAAAAAATAACTTAAATGTGCCCCGGAATGGCTTCTCGTCACTATTTGAGGTTTCACTCTCCACTCACTGGACAATCTATTAGGTACACCTGCACAGTCTAGTTATTGTATATGACAAATGCCAAACGTACATTTATAGTGGAGAACACTTGTCCACATTTGATGTATAGTTTGTCTATCTAGATCCCTTATTGAACATTTCTACTACCAACCATATAATAAATAAAATGTATCTGAAAAGCAAAAAACACATTACACAAGCAATTCAAATCCAACCTCTACCTCCTTCGGCTTTGCTGCTGAAGCCGGCAGCCTGCTTGAGGGCGGCGGCGGTGAGGGCGAGACCTCGGCTCTTTCTCAAGCCGTGCTGCAGTACCACCTCAAACTGGGCGCAAAGACAGATTACCCTGAAGACGCAAAAAGAGGATGGCTTAGTTTTATGTTGACACATGACGCAAACATCCACCCAGTTTTTTGGGTTTTTTTCCATAAACACTAACACAAAGAGGAAAATATTTATTTGGTGATGACAAATGACGTGTCTTACCTGCTGTCAGAGTCTGTTGCAATCTCTTTTCTTCCTCCAAAGCGGATTTGGCACTGTGAAGACAAGAGCAGAAATTAATGATAATAAATGAGAGCTGACACTCTTGCCTCTTGTATGAGACATTTTGCTACATATAGCTTAAAGGGGCATATAAATGAAAAGGAATTTTCTTTACCAACTAAATTTTCTTTAGTTGGTTCTCTGGACTGCCTGCCCACCTACCAAATGTGAAATTTAACAAACACGCACCTCTTCTGTTGTCTGCCTAAAAATATGTCCGTGAGTAAGCTGTTGTGCATTTCCATCCCGCTGTCACGTAACAGTGGGGCTAATTTACATAAGAATAGTTTCTCCGTCCATGACATTACCAGCTGGGATGGGTGAACATTCAGCGTCACTTTCAAGTGATGGCCAGAGTCCGGATGCCGGGCTACATTTTCTGAAACACTATCATTCTGAGCCTCGATCACACACAAAGACCCACATCCCCATTAGTGCAACACCCTTGCAATCATGCCATAGCCTAATGATAAGCAGAACTGTGGTGAGTTTTTTTTTGGGGGGGTGCACAGGTTAACGTTAGCCATTACTGATTTCTCTGTGAAGTTGTTGACACAGTAGGGTGGGAGTATTTGTGTTTGATGTGTCCATACGCCACATACAGCGGCTGAAATAAGTATTTAACACGTCATTTTTCTCCTTAAATATATTTCCAAAGGTGCTATTGAAAATTGCACCAGATACTGGGAACAACCAAAGTAATCCATCCATACAAAGAAAGTAGACCAAATAAACTCAGAAATTAAGTTGTGTGTAATCATGTGAAATGACACAGGGAAAAAAGTATTGAACACGCCAACTGGTATTTATTTAACACATTGCACAAAAGCCTTTGTTTGCAATGACGGGTTCAAGATGCCTCCTGTATGGAGAAACTAGTCACATGAATTGCTCTATAGTGATTTTGGCCCATTCCTCCACACACGCAGTCTTCAAATCTTGAAGGTTCCGTGGGCTTCTTTTATGGGCCTTGAGTTTCAATTCTTTCAATAGATTTTTGATCGGATTCAAGTCAGGTGGTTGGCTGGGCCATTCCAGCAGCTTTATTTTTCATTCTTTTTCATTTTTTCTCGTTTCATTTTCATCATCCTCGTAGATGGCAGCTGATTTTTGTCAAGAATGTCTCAACCCATTCATCCTTCTTTCAATAATGTGAAGTATACCAGTACCATTTGCTGAACAGCAGCCCCACACCATCCTGTTTCCACCTCTAAACTTCCCTGTTGCTATGGTGTTTTTCAGGTAATGTGCAATGCCATTTCTCCTCCAAACGTGGTGTGCATTATGGCATCCAAACAGTTCAATTTTGCTCTTATCCGACCAGACTACATTCTCCCAGCATTTAACTGGCTTGTCCAAATGTTGTTCAGCAAATTTAAAAAAATAAGCCTTGACATGCTTTTTTTTTTTCCAGCAATGGGGTCTTGCGTGGTGAGCATGCATATAGGCCATGGTGGCAGAGTACATTACTCACTGTTTTCCTTGTGACAACAGTACCTGCTAATTCCAGGTCTTTTTGAAGCCCTCCACAGGTCGCCTTTGGCTCTTGGACAACTCTTCTGATTATTCTTTGCAGTCCTCTGTCATAAATCTTGTATGAAGCACCTGATCAAGGCAAATTTATGGTGGTATGGTGGCTTTCCACTTTTGTATTATGGCCCCCAACCGTGCTCACTGGAACATTCCGAATCTTAGATATGTGCCTGTATCCAATGCCATGGTTATGTTTTGCAACAATTAGTTTGCAACGGTCTTGAGACAGCTCTCTGCTCTTACCCATCATGAGATGTGTCTTGACTCACACCTTGGCCTTTTTGTAGGCCATCAGGTAGGACTGAACCAGCTGATATTCATTTGCACTGACAAGTGGCTGGATTGCTGCTTGATTATTGATAGATTTTAGGTGTTGTCTTGGCTTTCTATGCCTTTTTGTACCTCCCTTTCTTCATGTGTTCAATACTTCTTCCCTGTGTCATTTCACATTATTACACACGACTTAATTTCTGATCTGATTTGTTCTACTTTATTTGTATGTATGGATTACTTGGGGTGTTCCCAACATCTGGTGATATTTTCAGGTCAATAACACCTTTGGATGTATATTTAGTGAGAAAAATGGTGGTGTTAAATACTTATTTCAGCCACTGTGCACACAGTGCAGTGTATGCGTGTATTGCATTTTAACTAATTCACTGCCAGCCTTCCCAGTTAACATGGTTATTTGACTACTAAAGCCGTCAATGGCAGTGAATGTGTTAAAAGGTTATACTAACCTGTTTGACAGCATCTAGTAACCTCTCCAAGAGGTTCTGTCTCTTGGCATCATTCTGCACAGTGCCTGCAAAAGGTGAACAAAGACCAAATTTGATTTCATGGTGTGCAATTTCTGCTTGTGTAATAACTGTATGCATGGAAATAAAGAGTCATGGACAAGCATAGAGTAAGAAAACACATGCTATTTTGCATTATTGCAGAGAATAAAAAATGATTGTTTTATTGTAACACCCAAATAAAATAAGGTATGTTTCATGGATAAATTAAACAAAATTATGTTCGTTTTTTTAAAGTCTGCAGATGTTACAAATCAACCTTTAAAAAAAATGTGCAGTGTCATCTGCATCCTCAGGACCAATATACATTTGATTAGGAGAAAGGAAGCAACACATGAAGGTTGTTCAGGTTTCATTGAATAGTAAATAATTTGAATGTCAATATGTTCAAATCGATGCAGCACAATGCAGATATATGTCAAACTTGGACGAATCAAATGGACTTTGTTGCAAAATCTGGGAGAAAATACTGCAATGCCTTTCCAGAAACGCCGGTGTAAATATCAAATTGTGTTTTTTGCAAACACAAACTAAACTTACCGTTCATTGTGACGACCACACTTCAGGTGCAGCAACATCCAAGCTTGACGCTCCCCCGCCGATCTGATGCATCCCTCTTTGTGGCTGCTAATCGTCCACCGGCGGAGGCTAGCGAGGGGCCGGGCCCATGCTGCCTCCGTGGGCGAGCTTGACCCACCCCATCGCGGCTAGAAGGGCGGTGTTCGGTCGGTGAGCGGAGAGGCCTTGCCCCGGAGCTGAGCGACCTCCGCGGGATGACATACAAGTGCCGAGTGTCCCGCACGCTGCCGAGCCGATAAAGTGCACTTTTCACAAGCCGGATTACAATATTGAAGTCACCGAGTGAATTCTCATTTTGTTACGTCAACCAACAGTCCGTGACTGGGCGAACACCGGAAGCGGGTTATTGCCGTGTGCAGGTCACATGACAAAACACCCCGCTGTCATATGGCTTTGCGCAAGTCCTCATGGGAAATGTAGTTTTAACTGTCTTCGGACTGCCGTTGTTTACGTTAGGCATTTGAATTGAATTAAATTCAATCAGCACAGTGTGCTTGTAGTTCGTGCACGTCTGCCTCGGTTTTTCTGAGGTCTGGAGATACTGTGTGGAATATTTTTTCTCCACTAACTTCCTCCGCCATCCACAAAACATAAGAGACAGAAGAAAGAAGACGACTGAAACATTGAAGATTCCAAATTGCCCGTAGGCGATTGGCTGGCGACTAGTCCAGGGTGAGCGATTACCCTGCCTCGCACCCAAAGTCATTTTTGGGATGTGCTCCAGCTCACACATGACCCAAATGAAGAAAAGGAAATTGGATGGATATAAAATGAATGTGTATATCCATCTATTTCTCTAGCCTTTGTCGTCATTATAGGTTCTCGGGTGAGCCGGAGCTTATCCCAGCTGTCTTTGGGCCAGAGGCCCTGAACTGGTCACCACTGGCAGGGGCGGAGCTGCATGGTGGCTGGCTGCATGGTGGCCAAGGGTGGCCGACGCCACTACAGACTAAGAGTCGACCACCACGTTTGTGCCCACACTGTAGTGTTTTTCAAGGCAGAAATGTTCGATTAATCGAAACTGAGGGTGAACGTGACAACTGCATGTACAAATGGCACTGATCTCTTCTTTTTTTAGGAAAATGAAGGCTGTAGACCAAACCGTAATAGTTTTCATAGTCTGAACTATGTAACTATATAAAAACACCAATAGCATTCTTGAAATGTTTAAATACCCCAATCAATTAGATTGCTGAAGCATGCATCCCAAATTGTTATTATCCACACAAAAAAAGGCAAGTTTGGTCGATCTGAGAAGTACGTTAAATATTTCACTGCTGGCTGCAGCGTAACCCGACATCGTACGCAAGTCGGAATGCGCCATAGTCCATCACTTACCAACGCTAATAGTACCAGTGCCATGATTACAGTAAAGATTTGTATGAAAAACACTAAGTACGCTAACTGATGGTGCCTTTTTGTAGCTCTCGAAAACGTATTGTTACTCTTGCTGTAACCTCAAAATGAATGTCAGTATTGTCGAAAACCTAAAACCCCCTATCGTTGTTGACCACCTGTCCATAACCCACCCAAAATAACTTTTTGGTCCCGACCCACAATATAGTTGAGAATCACTGTCATGTCATACCATACCAAACCATATCATATCATATCATAAATATGCTCCACCTGAAATAGGCTCCATCTTGCAGTGGATAAGAGGTAGAAAAATTGATGCATAAATGGATATTAAAAAAAAAAAAAAAAAAAAGAAAAGCAGTTGTATTAGTCTTACTCAGGGAAACTTCTTTCAAAATTTCCAACATTTATTGATAGAAAATGATTTTAAGATAACAACCAATGAAATGTAAAGGAAAAATACAAATGCATAAACCTGACATTTGGATTACAACGTGAAGGTAACACGAAAGAGCTTCACAATGCAGTTTGGTTTTGTATATTAGCACAATGCGTGTATTGTATACTGAAATGACGATGTTCAAGATTAGGGGTCAATAAACAAATCAAAAACAGCCATCAACAGAAACAGAAAATACAAACTTTGGTGACTGTACTGCATTGCACTGTATATATAGAATGTGTATCTAGAGTTTCAAGTAGAAGATAAACATGAAAAAGGCTTGTGACCGAACTGTGCATGTTTGTGGGTTTTGTTTGCATAATGTGCATTGGCATTGCAACATAGAGCCAAAAGTGACCACGCAGCGGAATCGTTTTATTTGACTTGAACATGATTCTAGCTCACAGGGTACAGTATATATATTTTTTTGCATTTACAGGGATCCAGAAAAAAAGACAGTCTGATCTCTGCCTCTTTATCGTCGACACGACACTTCGTAAAAGTGTGCAAGATGTGTATCTTATCAGCCACAAGAGAACATGTGAGCTTATCTGGACAGTGTTGTCTAATTATTACCCGTTCACGATGGCAGAGTAAACACCAAATCCCTCTCAAGCAAACGTAGAAGCAAATAAAACCAAAATCCAAGTGCAGGTTTAATGCATCTCTCAGTCATTAACATTACAGTGTGTAAATCAGTGATTCCCAACAGTCTGCCGTGAGAGATCATCAGGTGTGCTGCAGGAAAATATCCACATTCAGCAGTCCCTCGGCTGATTGAACAGGCAGGACGTTTTCAGATGGGTGCTTCACTTTATTTTCAGATTGGTACAATCGGACATCAAACACCTCGAAAATTAAGTACAAATGAAGACAATATCAGTTTCAGGATCAGGACAAAATACAGTGAAATCATAGAATTTTCTTCACGTGCAAAGAAACCTCGTTCTGCTTGTTAAAGGGCGCTAATCGAAGATTCATGAGCTTTGATTCTTCTTTCTGTAGCTAACGGAGAGAGAGCCATCACAAAGGGGAGCAAATAAAATTACGTAGATGAAAGCGAAGGTCATTTACCTTTGGTCTGTCATGGACATTGTCTTGAGATTCAAGACATACTGTATGTTTCCTTGTTTTGTGTCCGCAAAACAGCTCCTTTCTCCAAAGTCTCAGTGAGAAGCAGTTTTCTCTCAAGGGCCTCTTAGCCTTCTTGTATGTGCCATCGTCTTAAAAACGTTTGCAAATCAAGCTTTAGGAGCTGAGAGTACGTCATTTAAAGGCAATAAAGTTTGGGAAAACCTGGTGTAAAGGCGTAGTTCATATAGATAGTGTCTCTCTCACAAGTTGCTTTGATGACGAGGCCACGCTGCTGTCGTAGATGGTGAAGAGTGACCCCTCAGTGTTTTGGGGTCTTTTACCCACAGGGCCCTCTCTGGTCGAGCCGGCGTTCTTTCTCAGAGAATACCGTATACCGCTGGAGAGCTGGTTGGACACGCGCCTCACCACTCGGCTCAGTCCTCTATTCCTCGGCTTAATGAGGCCCACGTCGTCCTCCAGTTCCTCGGGCGGCACGTCGATGTTGCCTGAGTACCAGAACACCCACCAGATGAGGCTGAGGAAGATGACGATGGCGCCGGCGTAGATGAAAAGGTCGTGGATGGCCAGGCCCCCGAACACTCCAACCATCATGATGAGCACGCCGAGGATGTCGTGGGCCACGGCGAACCAGAAGGAGCACTTGCAACGGCCGACTCCGCCGTACCTCCTCTCCGCCGCCGCTTCCATCTGCACGGAGGTCGACATGGTCCTTGAGAAAATGGTGTCAGAGTGAATCCAGATGTGGATCCCGAGTAGCGACGGGATTTGCGGGCGTAGCTCTTACAAGCTCTGCAGTAACAGAGGTCGAAGTTCAGTGTTCGCATGTAGTTATCAACATGACTGACTGAGGGGGGGGAAAAAAAAAAAAAAAACTGTTGAATCATCATCACAGTCACTGACGGTGTTGTGGTTCACTCGCTTGACTTCCGTGCAGGTAGCGTGGGGCCAGTTCCCAGTCGGTGACAGTCAAAACGGGAGTTTGTTTGCTTGTCTGTCACATGCATAAGAGTTCAAGCCTTGTTTTAGATCGTAGTAGATGGTGCTGGTGTACCTAATGTTATGGCCAGTCAGTTTACTGTACGTAAAAAAGAAACAAATATGACATACAGAAGGATAAATTACAGTAACGGAACATGATTATTTTGTTACCACTTACAGTATGTAGCAAATACAGGTGCATCTCAGTAAGTTAGAATATGGTAAAAAAAAAAAAAAAAAAATCCCTAGTTTAATTTGAAAAGTGAAAAGAAAAAAACTAAAGTGAAACTCATACAGATTCAATAAACACATAGCAAAATACTTGTCAGAAGACCATTTTCTACCTCCTTTCTGTATTCAAACTAATTTTGTCACTGTAATATTCTAATTTATTGAGAGGGTGAATTTGGGGTTTGGTTAGCTGTAAGCGCTTGTCGTCATTAGAGTCGCAAGAGAGCTGAAGCCCATTGCAGCTGATTTTGGGCTAGAGGCAGGCAGGGTACACCTTGGATTAGTCACCAGCCAATCGAAGGGCACGTATAGACAAACAACCATTCACATTCAAAGTCACACCTATGGACAATTTAGAGACTTCAAATAACCTTTCATGCATATTTTGGGAATGTGGGAGAATATGCTAACTCGGAGCAGAGATTCGAGCCCAAAACCTCAGAATTGGGAGGCGGACATGCTAACCATTCGGCAGGCACCATAAAAAAACATTCATTTAATACAGTGTCAATCAAAACTGTACAATATCTTTTTGATAATTTTGAGTACAGATTTTTTTTTTTAAACTACTCTTCTCCTGGATGTAATTAGATATGATGTGGCCAGTGATTATACTGGTTTATTATTATCGTTGGGGAAAAAAACCATCAAACTTTGTGATTTGCATTCATAAACCAAAGAACATTTACAGAGTGCAAACCAAGTTACATACTGTACTGTATGCCATGCCATTAGGAGTATTCAGTCTTTAAATGTATTGATGAATATGTTTCAATCAAAGCTCTTTTATGTTGCAGCTGAAATTGACTCATAAATAATATGTGGAGGGTAATTGACTCATTGGCTAATTGAATGTTTTACCGCTTTGCCTGAAGGTTTTCAGAACGAAATACAATTGGCAACGGAGGATGGGTTGGGGCGTTTTGGTGATTCCCAGGCGGATTCCCCGGGCCACCGCTCCCTACACCCGCCTCTTTGCAAGCCACTGGGATAGTGAATCTAAATGGGAATCTAGATGGGTTTCACTACTAAATTAAATACAGTTTTCTATTTTTTTCCGAGTATTCTAATTTATTGAGATGCACCAGTAAGTGCCCCGTTATCAATTGGCAACCAGTTCAGGATGCAGTCTTTCTTTTGCCCAAAGTCAGCCATGGGATAGGCTCCAGTTCTCCATTGACCCTGAACTGGGTGGTGTATATAAAATGGATGGCTGGATACATATCATAAGAGTCAAGCCACTTGGTAGTAGCACCGACGCCTCCTCTTCTCTTTCAATATTGGCATCCAGACCAAGCCCACCACCACGAACATCAGTCCCACGGACACGCAGGCGGAGGCGACGGGACCCGCCTGCACCACCCCAGAGAAATGCAGCAGGAACAGGACCACACCCGCAGCAGACATAAGAGACCCCATCACGATGGAGATGATGGACTTGTGGAGGTAGGCCCAATCTGAGGAGCCCACGGAGACAGAGTGACTGTTCGGACACAAGCGCCCGTAATCATTGAAAAACGCTGTCTCGTCATAGTCTTCCATTGTGTCCACAAAAATCCTGTGACTCTTAAAAAACTTGCACCGTGACTATGCTGGTCACATATATCAGTATTATCCGAACACAGCTTCCCGATAGAGAGACATATCATCTGTCATGTGCCTATTCTCTTGCCCAGAAACCTGTTGACACACTGTAATTCCAGATGGCCCACCACACCCACAAAGAGCAGCTCGTCTTGGATGAGTGGACAAGAAACACCCACCGGATAACAGCGACATCACTCACCATTGGTCGTCTCGCTTCATCATCCTCATGTTTCAGCAAAACATACACTACTGCAGAGGAGGGCAGAATATGGTTCATTAAAATAAGATATATTTGTTTCCTATTATTTGTTATCATTTATTACATGAAATAATTGTTTAGTCAATTTTGGGGGGAAATACAATTAAAAAATTTAAAATAATAGTACTGTATGTATTGTACATTTAACATATATAGTATGTATAAATTATTTAATTAGTAAAAATAAGGAATTTTATATACAGATTTTTTTTTATACCTCATCAATGAATTAATGATATGGCTCATCAGTTTGTTTTAAAAATCAAATGTGGCCCTTCAGCACAAATGTTTGCCTACCTTAAACTGTCATTATTGTGTCCTTTGCAACTGTATATGCATGCAGACATTCTGTGCACTTGCACAATCTTATGAGATCCTGCATATTTCACAATTTCTGCATTTGCCTATATGGTGTTTAAAATGTTTGCTTGATACTGTCACAGGTATTCATTTGTTTCACATTTATTTTGCATCATGTCGTGCGCGCTGTGTGCAATATTAGAAATAGCTCTACATAGTGTAACACAATAACTGCAAATGAATGGTGATAGACAACTACGCCCTAATGAGCGGTTCAATAAATTGGAATATGGTGGAAAATAATTTATTTCAGTAGGTATTTCAATTCAAAAGGTGAAACTAATATAAATATATATATATAGAGAGAGAGAGCAAGAGTTTCAGAGTGAAATATTTCAGCCAGTAAGTTTCTACTCAATTCAATTGTTTGATTTATTTCCTTTTTACATTGACTGGCGAAAAATTAGGTTCACCAGCACAGTCTATTGAGATCAAACATAAGAACTGTATTGAAAGTGGAAAGAGAATTATTTTAATCGACACTGTCAGATGAATATTAAAAAATAATGTATATGAATTTAGTCTTAAAATAATAGTTTGACAGTGGGTGTAGTTTGGAATAGTACAGAACCTACTAGTGCACTTCTACACCACTAGAAACTGCAATCACATTGGTTAATATATTTCTAAAATAATACCCCCTGACTGTGTCACATTATTTATTCATCTAGGTGATCCTTGTAGAGCTGTAAATTGCACAAGTGTGGTCAGTGTTGTCGCCAGTCAGCGGACGGCGATGCAACATCAGGCCAGAAGACTGCAAGGTGTTAAAAGATGCAAAGCCATTACATTGCAGTGGAATCGTATGCGAGGAGTACAGCAGCTGCACACGCCTGAGAGAAGAAGCCCGCTGACAATAGACGCACATCAGCTGCTACACGTGCTGAGCTCAGATGACCGAATTGACTTCAAGGCATTCTTGAATGATGTGGCGCTGCCGCGAGGATGTAAAGACGCATTTAAAAAAATAAATAAAAAAGCTTTTTATACCATCACAACGAATAGTATAATGCAGGCTTGGGCAAATTCTTGTGGTTAAGGGACAAATGTGACTTAAAACAGTAATATGCGCCAGGTCAATTGTGGATGTTTTTTTTTTTTTTTACAGTATTCAATACAGTACAGTATTCAAATTAGTCCACTCACAACTACCTAACTTGACCTTCTCTAAACATTTGAATGCTCATGTCCATCTGCTCAGTACTTTTTGTACTTTTACAACAAGGAGCTGAATGCCAAAATCCACAACAGCTATTTAATCCATGAATCGACTAATATATTTCCTGTTTCAATCAGAAATGATATTTAAACAGTTCCCTTCATCATGCCTGTTCAATTTGACATCATGACACCAAGACGATAGCTAACAATTGATCAACAGTGCCTGACCATTGCGAGGCTTTAAACAGAATGTTCTGAGAGGGAAGAGACCACTGAGTTTAGAGCCATTGCAAGATACAGCGAGACTAGAAGAGTCACAGAAAGATACAGAAGTGGATGTCCTTGGCAATGTGGTGCAAAAAGTACTTAAAACATTGAACATTCAAATGTTTAGAGGTCCAATTCAGTTTACCAGTCAAGGTTTTAGTGCATTTTAGGTTCATCATCAAGATTTCACCTGAAAGCCAAAAATTCCTAACTTTTTGTGTCTTAATTTTAACAAAATTAATTCAACGTTTAATTGTATTATTTCAAATTAATAACTTAGTTAACTACATAAATTAAAAAATATATACCATATGTACAATTGTTTTTCATCACATTTAAAGACAAATTAACCAATTACCTGATTTCGATTAATGACCAAAAAAAACTGAATTTTACAAATAATACGAGACTTGATAATGTAAATGCTGGGTGGGTCTGACTGAAGAACAGAGCAGGCTCTACATGCATAATGCATGGCCTAATGAAAGACTGGAAAAGGAGTACATTAGCAGTCATGGCAGTTTGAGTGGAGATTTTTTTCTGAGTAACATTCCTGTACGAATCACAAAAAATTATTATGTCGTCGAACAGGGACATTGTCCTATCGTCGATGTAATTTTTTAGTGCAGTACTATATTTTCAACGCAAGACTAAATTGTCCATCGGTGTGATTGTGAGTGTGAATGTCTATCTGTGGCCTGTGTTTGACTGGTAACCAGTCCAGGATGTACCATTCCTCTCACCCCACAGTCAAGCGGGATATGGTCCAGCTCACCCGTGTACACAAAACACTCATTGTGCAAGATCAGTAAAGGTATTTTATTCTTAGAAAGTGTTTGGATACAAACTTGACCGCCAATTGAACATACTTCAGTCTCACAAAGACGAGATGCGACAGGTTAAATATATTGAAAATCTTACAAAATAGTGAGTGAGTAGCGTCCCAAAATAAAATCATTTGACTTTAGGTACTTTTCCTTTTCCTTTGGGTGTAGTCGCTTTCTTGGTCATTTTGAGCAGTATGCTTGAATGTTTCTTCTCTGCAGACCTGGTCTTCTTCCGCTGTATCAAGACAGGGGGGGAAAAAAAGTCCATGTTTGAAATGAATGTAGTTGAATTCTTGTGGTTGTGTGCAGAACCAACCTGCAGTTGAGGCTTTTTGCCCTCTGTCACTATGGGGACTAGCTGGGGAATTTCTTCATCATCTTCCTTTTCTTCTTCTTCGTCGTCGTCGTCGTCATCATTCTCCTCCTCCTCCTCTACCTTCCTTTTCTTTGCCTTCTCTTCCCCATCCTCTGCAGAGGTTTGTTTTGTGTCTTTCGGTGTTTTTTCAGGCTGCTTTAAAAAAAAAAATTAAAAAATTAAAATCAACCTGCACAACGTGGGTATAACACTGCATTTGGAAGCATTTGCGCTGAAATTCTGTCCTCACCTTTTCAGCCTCTGCGGTTTTGGGCATGATGAGGTGACTTAGGTCTGAAGTATAGATGGGTAAGGCCACTGATTTTTCGCTTTTTAAGTGGACAATCTTCAGCACTGGTCCCTTCTACACGGAAGTAGAAAAAGCATTTAGACAAAAGAGAGTTGGTGGAAAGGTGTGAATGATAAAGGATGACTAAAGGATGCCATATATCTACAAATAAAGGCATTTGCTCCTGCTTGACAGACATCATGAAATAAATTACAGGACACAACAACAACAAACTGGTTTTATAAAAGGCTATTAAGCCGAAAATCTCACACACGGACAGGTAGTATTTATGCATTTATTTTTTTTGTGGATTTAAAAGGGAACCCTAAACATTTTTAATGCAATAATACATTGTATGGGCAAGCACAAGTCAGATCGCGGTACTCTGATTAACATTGCATTCGTTGAAATGAGAATTAACCAGGTTAATTAATCAACATCCATCCATCCATCTTCTGAGCCGCTTGTCCTCACAAGGGTCGCGGACGTGCTGGAGCCTATCCCAGCTATCATCGGGCAGGAGGCGGGGTACACCCTGAACTGGTGGCCAGCCAATCGCAGGGCACATACAAAAAAAATAAATAAACATTCACACTCACATTCACACGCAATTTAGAGACTTCTATTAACCTACCATGCATGTTTTTGGGATATGGGAGGAAACCGGAGTGACCGGAGAAAACCCACGCAGGCACGGGGAGAACATGCAAACTCCACACAGGCGGAGCCGGGGATTGAACCCCGGTCCTCAGAACTGTGAGGCAGACGCTCTAACCGGTCGTCACCGTGCCGCCATTAATCAACATAACATAAAAAAAAATGTGGAGTCAAAAAATAAAGTTTTACTAAATTTTCCTTTGCAATGACTGAGGGCTTTACTATGAAGCGTCATTATGATCCCATAACTTTCTAATGGCGGGTAAACGCGTTACAGTACTCCAGCAAATAGTTTTGACCGTGTTAAATAATAACCACAGATATGATGAACAAATCAGTTTTGATTATGACACATATTCTGTATATTTCTATGTGACTGGTGATGAAAGATCTCAGACTGGCAACGCTGTAATCTATGTCGGTCTTCGTTGACTGGACGGCAGCATAAAATCGTCGCAGGGTGCCTTTCAAAACATCCACGGTGAAGTGTTCAGTTCGTACTTGTCATTTTTTGTGCCGGGAAGTGCCTCGGCGTTTTAATCGCCTATTTTGTTGTTTTCTTCGCACTGATTTCATCCTTCTCGTCTGTGACTTGAATTAAATTTTTAAGTGAACTCTATATGTCGCTTCTGTCTCTGAACGTTTCCTCAATTCATCAGCAGCATCCCAGTAAAGCGGGTTGTCATCACCAAATACATGATTAAATCTCTCACTATTGTTTTAAATGCAATAATTTGTGTCCTCAGAGTTGTTCAAACTTGCACATCAGAAAGTCTGTCTCAGGGTGCCATGTTTGCTCGTGTAATCTAATAGCTAAGGGTGCTGCGCCTTCATTTGGAACCACGTAATGACTGACAGGAACTAGAGACGTTCGAAGAGTGTACATCATCAGCTGATAGTGTACACTGATGGACTTTTCTGAGCCAATCAGAATCGAGTATTCAGCCAAGACCATGGCATAATACTGTGTGCTCTCACACAACCTTTTTTTTTTCCATATTCATCATTATTTGTTCTAGAAAATAGAGCTGTCTTGGTAATACTTTTCCAGACCTCAAAATTTATTAAATCAAATTCCATACTTTTCCATATTTGCGTAGGAATCCTGTCACTATTGATATGAAAACGATAGAAAACCCATCTTAATTACTTGGAAGTCGTTTCTTAAGGTGAAGCTACGAAATATTGTCGCTTATTAAAACGCTGTACCCACCATGCGTATTTTTCCAGCCACAGTTTGGACAGCCGCCTCAATGTTTTCCGTCAACTCATCGGCAGTCATGCCGCTGTGGCCAACACGCGCCATACTGAAAAACAGATCCTTCATGATGTCAGATCAAAGTACACAAAATGTGGATATTTTACATGCCAGCTTGGTCTGCTTAGTGTGTATCAAAGCAGTAGAGGTGGACTCCACGGGAGGAGGAGGTCAACCTGGATTTACAGTGACTTGCTATAGCACCAGCATATCCTGCATCAACCACTTAAGAGAATTGACAGGGTTCTTGTGCGGTGCTATTAGTTACGCTACATATAACGGGATGAGCAAAACGTTCTCCATGATCCATTTTCCATCGTGCTTGTCCTCATTTGGTTAGTGGGTGACTGGCAGCCTATCCCAGATGACTTTGGGGTACACCCTGGAATGGTCACCAGTCTCAAGTAGGAACATGTAGACAAGCATCCACACTCTTATTAATTACACATATGGACATTTTAGAGTCTTCTCTAAACCTAACATGCATGTCTCGTGACGCAGGAGAATTCAAACACCATGCAAGAATATGCAAACTCCACACAGGAGGCCCTGAGCTGAGACGCAAACCCAGAACTTAACGGCTCTGGGGCAGAAGTGATAATCACTAGGCCATCATGCTGCCAACAAAACAAAAATACAGCGGACCCAGACAACGAAAATGTCAAGGAAATGATGACCTAAAAACTGAACCCAAATCAAAATGGGGCCAGAGAGCCAAGATAAAGTAGAACAAAATTAGCTTCAAAGTCTAAGGGAACTTAGAGAGGTAATTTAAGTTTTGTTTTACTACAGTAATTAAATAAATAATAATAAATAAATAAAAATCAAAGATGGAACAACTTTCTGGGATGTATCGTGTGTGATGACCTAGTGTACTTTTCCTTTTTTGTTAATTAAATTAAATGAATAGACAGTCTACTGGTTATTATTCAGATGAGCAAACACTTTTTAAACCCACCAGCAAGAGCCCTTGTTGTTGACCCTCACACTGGTGCCCTGAACCAATTTCTGGATGTTTCTGGCCAGATCTTTGCTCTGCAGGTTCACAGAAAGCGGCTCCCTGGCAAAAAGGAAGAGCTGTTAGCATGTCTCAAACTTTGGTCGCAGCATAGACACAACTTTAACACAATGTTTTCTCTTTTTACCGTGACGGAGGGAAAAAAATTGAATTGGTATTATGTAACAATGGAATGGAATCACTTTCTTATGAACAAGTAGTAGGGTCTCTGGAGTTTTCTGCCCATCCATAAAGAGTAAAATTGAACAACCGTGCCCATTTCTGAAAATATGTCTGTGAGTGAGCTTTAGATTGTGGGAAAATAATGTTTCCTTTAAATAGGGCATGTAGACAATGCATTCATTAAAGTCTAACTGTTACTTTTTCCTTTCGTAGAAGTGCTTTCCGATATGAGATGGCAGACGGCGGCGTATGCGGTCGTCTGAGAGGAACATATCAAAATTCCCCAATAGGCGTCGTTTAGCCTCAAATGGTTTGTACTCTGTCTTCAGGACCTTGAAGGGGATTATCTGCCAAAGATACAGGGAACTATTAGCAATTACATTGAGGTATAAATGAAACTTTTCTTTTTCTTACAGACCAATGTTACGCTGGTCTTTGAAACTTTGAAAAGTGATTACCTCAGTGACATTTTTAACCCCCCGTTCTGTCATCAACTTCTTATAAAACCTCTCAGTTTGATCTGCGGTCATTTGGGGCTCATCTCTGGTAAATAGGCAAACTTCTTCTGAGGCTGTACGTTGGCCATGAGGCAATGGACTGATGACCAGACAACAACAGAGAACACTATTATTTATCCAATACAATGACATTTTTTTTAAATCACATAAATACATCTGTTGTCCATTGCGATCACTTCGTGAATTTACGCTTATAGGACTCAACATACGGTACACCTAATGCATAAAAAAATAGATGTATTAGAAAATACCTCTGGTTATGATACAATGAAGTATAGGGAGTACACCGATGAAATGCGTTATAGACAACATGCTGAGCAAAATGTTATGAGAACAAATGAACTTGCATCCGTATGGTCTGAGCCTCCTTGGGGATCCTCCAGAGTGTGAAGAGCAGACTGATCTTTTGAGAGTCGTCCTTGAAAAGCTTTTTGCCGGCCGACTTGGTTTTTAGGTATGCCTGCAAGGCTAAAACAGCCTTTTTCACCTATGAAACATAACCACTTAGTTTAATAATATGGTGAAACCAGACTTTTGTTCGAGGCCTGCATTTGGGTTAGCTCCAAAGCTAACAAATACGCGAAGGCCCGTCATTACTGTCAGTACTGCTCAATGCGTAAACATAGTAGTCAAACCACCATCAACCCTATTTAACTTATACAGGCTAAAACGGCTCAATTGGCGAGAAAGTTGTTTTTCTTTTTTACCTGTGAGCGGTCTAGTTCAACTTGCATTTTGTCGCCCATGTTGCCTTCACGTGTTACTGCCACGCACGCATGCGTAGTTGCTTACGACGTCACGTGCTACGTCAAATTGACAACTCAAAACTTTATCTGTGCGACAAAAATGTATTTATTTACAGGTGGTCCTCGGTTTGCGACGTCACGTAAATTTGCCAGTAAGCCGCCGTAGTTATTACTAACGCAGTTAGTCAAAATTACAGTAAATATTTTCATGAAAAAGACTATTCCATAAATATGTAAAACAATCCGATGAAAACCGCTGTGAAGATGCAAAAACGTGTTCATAAGGTAAACTGACTTGATTATACTTTATTCTCTGATTGGGAGAAATTATTCTAAATGATATAATATAAATAATATAATTATGAATGTAATTTAATTGTAATTAGTAAAATGTTAATACAAATAAAGGTAAATGTCAGAATATAAAATACCTTGAGTGCAGGGCGGGAAAAAAAACGAAAACATTTTTAATCAAGCGTCATGATTTATTTTTTCGTGTGGCCTCGTTATGCAACAGTTGCATTGTTTGTGTGAGTGTTTGTTCGTCCTTGGTTCATCGTAGAAGTGTGAGAGAGACCAAACGAAAACTGTTGGCACAGCAACACCTAGCAAATAAAATGTCCGCTGGATTTAGACTCTAATCATTACAATTGGAAATGCACTCATCAAATTAGAATTGCATCATGTTTTTGTTTTGTTTTGTTTTTTACAGGAGACAAAATCAATCTGTAGTTAGTATTTTTGTTCTCTCCAGACTCAGTAACACTGCATCTATCTCCATAGTAAAAACAAATGGCGTGGCCTGTGTAGTCAGCCGTGTACTGTCGCTACATTAATGGCATAGCAGAGCTCTCAATATGAGAACCCTGGACGCTGTCTCTCACTTTAGATTGTTCATCATAAAAACTGATCCAGTCTTGTTATTTTCATTTGACAATTAATTCCTCTCTACGCTCCTTTGTTGGATGTTCTTCTCTTTAGCATAGTTGAGTGTAAAGAGAAGAGTAGCTGTTGTGGTTGGGCCCAGCAGCATTTTTCCCCTGGTGGCAAGCAGAACAATTACACAACTTGGGCCACTGTTGCATTTAGTCCTTTTCCGGCACCAGCTTCAGCACTTTTCCGATGGCAATGGTTTTGCCTGGTTGGAGGAAAAATAGGTCTCATTAATAGTATAAATAAATAAATAAATACATGAAGGTACAATGACAAACTCGGTGAGTGGAGTGTTGTTACCTTCATCTCGTAGCGTGAATCGCCCCATTTGAGGAAAGTCCTTGAAAGTCTCCATGCAGATGACTCCCGCTGCTCGGAACCTGGCGATACAAACCTGGTCCTGCTTAACAAAGCGTGGCCGTGTTTTACTTTTCTCTCCCGTCTTCTTATCCACCATACAAATTAAGGCCTGAAATCAGGATGGAAATTAAACCAAAAGTCTAAGGATGACAAACTAACAAAGTAAGGGTCACACAGACTAGTCGGTTTGTCGACTAACTACTAATATAAACTACTAATAATTCTTATGGAATTACCCCTTGAGATGAGTCATCTCATTTAGAGGGGGTCCAACACACAAATACAATAAACACAACATTACACAGACATTCAAAAAACAAATCTCTCCCTACACAAGTCACCCAGCCCACCCCTACCAGTCAGAAGTAAACTACCAGAATACATGCCCATTCCAAAAAATTGCATGCATAAGTTACAACAGAAATATATAAACATGTCATACATGCACATGCCGTGACATTCATATAACATAAATAAAGACAACTGAATTCTTAGACGCAGTATATAAATTGATATGTAAATGGTTAGGCATGAACAATTCATATGCTGCATTAAAAACAGTACACAAGAAAATCAAGAGCAGCAACAAGGAGGAGAATCTTTCGAAGTTGCAAGCACAGAGTAAAATGGATGACATGAAGTAGTTTAGGTTTGAAACCCATTTTGGAAGCTTAAGGGCACAGACGCAAGGATGCATGATTCTTTCTTAAGGGGCATGAGCAGATACAGAGTGGATTAATGCAAGTTAAAATGAATGACTTGAACGATTGAAATGTAGTGACGGATCTGATGGAGTCAGGCAAACTAGTCCAATTGGACGGAGCTTTATATTTAACTCATTCACTGCCAGCCTTCCCAGTTAACATGTATATTTGACTTCTAAAGCCGTCAATGGCAGTGAATGTGTTAAGAGCATGGAGTCCAATTTCAGCCCTTGATGTAGGGACATTCAAGAAAATTCTCTCTGTATTTTTCAAACTATACCTTACGAGTGTCAAGATATTGTTTTAAGTATTGAGGAAAATTAAATAAAATGCATTTAAACACAAATTGCATAACTAACAGGCATATATTCTCTCTTCCCTGTGGAAACAAACTGCTGGAGTTTAACTTGAGTGTCCTTCGCTGAGGTCTCCTTCTTGACATCAGAGATCAACTTGACCTGTCACGCTACTGCCACCATCTGGCTAAGGCATGCAGACCAGAGGAGGCAGCGCAGTATGTTTTAGTATGTGTGGCTGGTGATACCAATGCACTCAATAGGCTGGATTTACAGTAATGGGGGGGGGGGGGGGGGGAAACAAATGGTCAGAATATAAAACAGTTGCTTCAGTTAACTTACTGAGATTTGCACTTCTTCAATACAGTTATGGAGGTGAAGAACTGCATTGTAACCAGGACAAATGATTGATTTGTGCTCAATGATGACGATCTGAAATAAAAGGATGAGAGATTTTGAATACAATATGACAATCGTGTAATTTGACAAATTCAAAAGGTTTCCTGTGCAACTTGTTCAGTATTTATGCAAGCATTTTAGATACTAAACAGGCATGCAGAGATCACGAAAGGCACCTGGATTTTTCCTTCTTTTTAAACACAATAGACGGTGGGTTATCAGTTTAAGATGGAATTCCGTTCCAACGTTAAAGCCGTAGTTAAATCTTAATTACAGTGAATATTAATTTCAAAACATTTCTAGGTCTAATATGAAGCCATCCAATGAAATACTAAGTGCAGCGGTAACTGAGGGAGTCTTCTTATGCCTCATACGACGCTGCGGAAACTAGTTCATTGCACGCCGTTCGACTGTTATAAACTGAGGACCCCCTGCAGTTGTGATCAAACGTCTCACCTGAGCGTCAAAGGTGCGGCCAGTGTGGCAAAGGTTGTCAGGGCTGCACAAGATGAAACCAGGCAGAATCTCTTCTTCCTCAATGCCCTTAAGCCTCATCTTCAGGTTCTCCCCAGGACCTGCGTCATCCGTCTCCACCTCATCGCTTAGGAGGCTCAGTACTTCCACTATGTGCTGAAAATACATTTGTTAACAAACACATTACATTAAACACCTTTATTTGATTTAATCCCATTTTGCCTGCACTATATTTTGGCAAGTGGCTCAACTCATCATGATTCTCCTTCATGATTTCATAATGACTGGTATGTCATATTTTCACGTTAACCATCTGAACCATGGACTGCTACGTATGTGGAAGCTACATATGCATGTCTATAAAGGTTTCAACTCCTTTTATGTATTTCATTGACAAAAACGGTATTACCTTTGAATATATTTTCCCTGATAACTCCACAAGAAGAACGACAACAGATCTCACCCTGTTTGGCATCATGACCAACTGCTGGGCTTTGCTGATGGATCCGGACTCCAGCTTCCCAAGGATGACTGTACCCATGTCCTAAACAAACAAACACGCGCGCGCACACACACACACACACACACACACACACACACACAAACCACTGTGTTATATAGTTCCTTTAGATTAGTCACTCTCTTGACACTGAACACCGTAAATTTAGGACAATAAACTGTGACTTCTTTTACCTACACTTCTTAAAGATGCAACTTCTTTGCGGATTTCTCTTTAACTCAGCAAAATCCTGTTTTTTAATAAATCGTTCGATGAGCTCCATTTTATAATGGTAACTCCACTCGTTTTTCAATCAAATTCACACACATTGAAGCAATAGGTTCAGTATAAAGATCTGGTGCACTCCGTAGATCAAATTTTACAGTAGATGATAATGTGAAACCAATTATTAATCACACTTTCTGAATAACGGCCATTTGTGTGGGTTGGGCAAATCAAAATTTTCCGAAGTTTTTCCAGTAGTAAATAAGGTAATATGAGGCATGTTCAGTCGCTGGATAACAAAACACATCGTTTTAAACTTGTAGCAGAGTCACACTTTTATCACCAAGACAGTCATTGTGCAATCACCGGAATGAGGAAAATCGACATAACGGAAACGAGGACACAGATTCCAATCCTGCATGTGTGTTTTCTATTAGAGGAAGACATTTTGTCATTTTGGCCTCACACTTTACACGAAACAATCTGACCTATTGTCAGGCTTCTTCACCTGCTCACCTTGTACTTATCAACGATGGGTAGTCTGACTGGGCCATGGATGGATCTGGTGAAGTTTGGCAGACTATCCAAGTGGGGAATAAATGGCAAACCCCTGGTGGAGAGCAAAAATGAAAGTGGTTCTTTAAAAGATATTTCTTATTAAGTCCATCTAACATGTCCTCCTTTCTACATGGGTGAAAACTTTGAATAATCGCAGCCATCATGTGAACAGTCCCACTTACGTGTACCAAGGACATTCAGGTACGGGTTCCTTGAGGTTGGCACCTGTGAGTCCGGAGCAAGGCATAAAGTAGATGTCCTTCTTGGGGTTGAAGCCAACCTTCTTTAGAAATGGCACTAGCTTCTCCTTACACTCTTCATACCTGCAAGTTTATACATCTCAAAAGCCAATAGAAACTCTTCATTTTAAAAGACACTGCTGCATTAAGAGCGGCACGGTAGTAGACTGGTTAGCACATCTGCCTCACAGTTCTGAGGACCGGGGTTCAAATCCCGGCCCCGCCGGTGTGGAGTTTGCATGTTCTCCCCGTGCCTGCGTGGGTTTTCTCCAGGCACTCCGGTTTCCCCCTCACATCCCAAAAACATGCATGGTAGGTTGATTGAGGACTCTAAATTGCCCTTAGGTGTGAATGTGTGCGCGAATGGTTGTTTGTTTATATGTGCCCTGCGATTGGCTGGCGACCAGTTCAGGGTGTACCCCGCCTCTTGCCCGAAGATAGCTGGGATAGGCTCCAGCACGTCCGCGACCCTAGTGAGGATAAGTGGAACCGAAGATAGATGAATGAATGAATGCTGCATTAAGAACATCCATCCTTTTTCATAGCATTAGGGTGAGCTGGAACCTATCCAAGCTGACTTTAGGCAAGAGGCCAGATACGCCCGGGACTGGTAGCCAGCCAATCGCAGGGAACATACAGTATAGACAACCATTCACACACTTCACTTCAATGAACCTAATATGCACATTTTGGAATGTGGGAGGAAATGTATGGCAGACAATCAAGAAGTCACGACTGAACACCAATCAAGGTTTCTCACAACAATAGCAATCAAAAATCCAAATCCCACTCTCTATCCACACCAAGCTCACCTGTCTAGGCTCCAGTTGACAGTGGGGTCGTCCATCTTGTTGACCAGGACAATGAGATGCTTGACACCTGCCGTTTTAGCCAGCATAGCGTGTTCCCGAGTCTGTCCACCCTTTTCAAAGCCGGTCTCAAACTCTCCCTTTCTCGCCGAGATCACCTGACATGGGCCAGGAATAAAACGACTTTAATGACGAAACATTTAATTGCAGTCCACCTTTATTTAAAAAAAAAAAACAGAAAAAAAAAAAAAAACAGTTCAGTGTTAAACTGTCTACAGCAAGTGTTCTCTCTCCGTGTACATCATCCACATGAAAACGGACAAAGTAGCAGTCCAAAGCAACAGGTGGCGCTATAACCCACAAGCAGTATTTCGTTTCAGCCAGTTCAAAGCATGAATGCCTTTTTGTAACAAGCGGGGGAAAAAAAGGCATATAGCGTAGTAGTAAAATTACATAGGTTCCTTCGTCCTGACATATGACGTGTGGACTGCGCCATAACTAGTTTGCGCAGCAGAAGAATACGGCATTACCGGTAGATGGCACAAGAAGACATGCTCAGTCATCACGTTACTAACTGTTTTGCCAATTGACTGTTTTATATTCATGGCCGAAGAGTGTCTTTCATACAAATATTTACTGTTTTCATGAAAATGCGAGGTTATGAACAGGTTTGCGCAGCAGTGTGAGAAAAAGTCATCATAAGGCACAAGATGGCATGCTCATTTATCACCACACTCACTGTTTTTCATTTAATTATGGTCCATAAGCATTTATCATACAAACAATTACTGTAATTATGACTTTACTAGTGTGCAAATGTAGGTTAGTGAGTTGAGAGACTACGGCGCATGCCGTACAAATTTGGGTTATCTCATTGCTGTAGGACTGACCAGCACTGTAATGTAAACCGAGTACGCCATAAACTCCCAAATTTCACATTGCTAATATAATTTAAAACACTGGGTTTAAGAAGACAATTTTTAGCACCCTAAAACCCAGTTTGTGCCGGCAAAAGGCGAAAACACAAATACAAATATGTGTTCTGATGACCAGTAAAAAGTATATGTATCATTTAGGGGACATGCTGAAAGATGAAGTGACAACAGGAAGATGACAAGGATGCATGAGTTGTTGTTTTTTTTAACACATGCATGCATAACGATGAGTGTATCAAACAATGATTACTTCATCAACAATTAAATCCATCTTACCAGGACAGCCAGATCGGCTTGTGACGCTCCTCCGATCATGTTAGGGACAAAGCTCTTGTGTCCAGGTGCGTCGAGGATGGTGAAGTGTTTTTTCTCAGTCTCAAAGTAAGCCCTGCCTACCTCCACCGTTTTCCCTTTGTCTCGCTCCTCCTGGTTCGTGTCCAGTGCCCACGATAGGTACCTGCGACCACAATGAAGATATGTATGCAAAAAAAAAATATGACTTTAAAACCCGCCGCGCGCTACTAAACTGGACTATCGGTATCGAATATACCCCCTCAACGCAAGTCTGATGTCACCAATTGGTGACAGATATACACCCTTGTCTGCTCCAACAACACAAAAGAAAACACATTAATAACCACCCACTGTAAATATAAACTATAACAGTTAAATATAGACTAAATATGCAACATTAGAGGTGTGTTAATTGTTAAATAAGCAAAATAATTTCAGATGGTTGCCAGTGGAGTAATTCGTCGGAGTCTCATTGAAATCAATGGGGGAAGAGTCAGCTCAGACCAATTGAAGAGTATTATTATTATCATTATTATTATCGTTTTATTGATTACTTCCATGTCGTCCCTGCTTGTGGAGTTATTTATGTGCAATTTGGGCGTCTGTGCATGTGGGTTGTTCCATGTGTACCATAAATGTAAACACAGCCATATTGGATATGTGTCACTTGAAATGTATATGAAATCAACCCATTAAAAATACGCATTAAATCAAAATTGGACACTTCCAAAAACACAACTCAAGCCATGGTTACCATGTCTCTCTGTTTTTTTCTTTCGCTTCTCTTTCATATTTTTCCAAAGTTCGCTTTTCCACCATTCCAGTTAAATACCTAATGAGAAAAAAACACATACACAAAAAAATATTAACACATTCACTGCCATTGACGGCTTTAGAAGTCAAATATCCATGTTAACTGGAAAGGCAAAAGTCAAATGTGTAAGAAGAGGACGTCACAATATTTACTCACATGATCTGTCCACCAATAGTTGATTTTCCAGCATCTAACGGTCAAAAGAAAAATGATGATTATAATATTAAACTGTCGTTTTGACGTCATCTTAAGACAATGATGCAGCTAATGCTTACGCACCCACATGACCGATGAAGACAACATTCACGTGCTCTTTCTTGGGGGCATCTGGTGTTGAAGGCGCCACTTTAGGTGCAGGCATCTCCTCCTCTTCCTCCTCCATGATCATCTCCTCATCCTCCTTGGTCTCAGCATACGGCTGACAATCCCCTGCCGCCACCGGGTCCTCTTGTCCGCCGCCTCCGCCCGGCTCATCGTTCTGCTCCCACGTGTCTTCGTCGGCGGCCATATCTGCCTCCGAACTGCCGTTCTCCACCGGAGCTGGAAACAAACGCTCACTGGATGACTCTGGAAGCCTCGTCTCTCAAAACTCCTAGTTTGTAGTTTTGGTTTGAAACATAACTTTTCTGACACACCTTATATGTAAAACATGCGACTTTGACTCAATAAACTAAGACGTCCAGGGGTCTAATTGACACTATTGGTCAAAATCCCAGGCCGTGCAATGCAGTCCAATGGGAAGTCTATTTCCGATGTGGAACAGTGAGGTTGCATCATAACAGTCACACAAGGCAGTGCTTGTGGTTCACCAATGTCAGCAATCCAAATAAGGCTCACTATGTGAAACTTCGAGAGCGCCCCCCCCACCCCCACCCCCACCCTGGCATTCCTGATGAGTTTGACGTTTCAAGCATAGCTTCGAGTAAGCATCGTACCCACTCTGGCACTTGACCCCACACCTCCCCTGTTATCAGCCTGCGCCTCTGTAACCTGACCACAATCCCATTCGGTGTTCATAGTTGATTCATTGTGGCTGCATATCGACTGTTTGTGCCACCCCCATGCTGCCAACTGGATAAGGAGAGAAAAGCAAACATTTTAAATGTTCATTGATATTCATCCCACGATGTTGGCCACGTTTCAGGAGGTGTGGGTGTAACTTCGTCATGAATGAGCGATAACTGGTGGCGACACGGAGTCGACGTGTTGGCAAGTGACACAGGCTAACTTTAGCTGCGTTAGCAAGATAGCTAGCAAGTTATGCTAAGTTCTAAAGTGTTTTCTAGCTTTCGCGGAAGTTTACCGTCGGAAGGAGGAATTTCCGCGGCGCTGGTTTGAAGGAAGGTCGGCACGAACACTGGGGCGTTGAGGTTGGGGACAAACGGCTTGGCGTTGACGTTGAGTGCGGCGAAGGCGTTCGGGAGAGCCGCCGAGGTGGCCGGGGCCTCGGCGTCTTCCTCCAGCTCCCACGAATCCGGAGCCGTGTCTCTCGGGTCCATTGCTCCGTTTACCAGAGTCGATAAGCTATCCTGTGCCGGTAGAGCTGGTAGGTGTTTGTCGTTCTGCTAAAAAGGCGGCTGGTTATCAGTAGGTTTAAATACTTGACAGCCCTGTTAGTGAACTTCCCATTGCTATGCTGCTTTGACAAGCATATGGAGCGCGCAGCTGACGAGTAGTGTTTAGCCGATGCATGCCCTGCGGTCGCCACTAGAGGTCACCACTGGTCCCCTGCTGGCTGTGGTCTTCGGTTTAAGACGGTAATAGCGCCTTCAGTGGCCACGTAACCCGAATCTGTACGTAGGGTCGAGCCAAATTGTATCACGGACCTACGTTAACAAAGTATTAGTCATGATTACAGAATATATCTGTGAATGAAAAACACTTCTAGACCCAAATTATAAAAACAATCTAATGATGTATTGAATTCTTTGGCCTCTGCGTAAACTCGTCCATCAAACTCCATTCATAAACTGCAAATGTCACAATTATAGTAGCTATTTATATGAAAAACACTTCTAGGCCACAAATATAAAACAGTAAAATGAAAAGCAGTAAGTACAGTAGTAACTGAGTGTCCCATTTTGTGCCACATGCCAATATATTCTTATGCCACGGTGCAAACCAGTCCATTGTGCGCAGTTTGTAAACTTCCATGTGCCATAATTACAGCAAATATTTGTATAAAAAACACCTAGGCCATAAATATGAAAATGGTACATGGACAAACAGTAAGTACGGTGGTAACTGTTTACTGTTTAATGCTCTTTATAAGCTTGAAATGTCGTATGTTGGGGCCGTCATAAACCGAGGACCACCTTTAAAGTAACAATGAGACCATTTATTTACATTCAAGACCATCTCTACTTTATTGTGTCAAATCACGAACAAGATGACATGATTCTAACAATGCAAACAGAATATACACTGAACATGCAACAGAAGTCTTAAAAATACCCTAAATTACTAGAAGGGAACAGTGAACTATGCTCTAATATATATTGTTTTTTAAAACAAAAACAAAAGGGAACATCTAACTGTGCTAACATTGTATCTGTTTATCTTTCACTCTTTAGCATCAGTAATTCCTCCAGCTGTGATGGCAAAAGTGGCCTCATTTTCAGGCATATCTGGGCTGCAAAAACAAATCAAGAATATTGAAAATGATTCGTATGTGATGTGATATATGTGATTTTGCTGTAAAAGTGATGCATGCCTGTCAAATATTTTGGCAATTCTCATCTCAGCGCGTCCCTTCCTCAAGCTCAACCTTGTGGTGGAAGCATGGGCCAGGATGTGGCCGCCGATTGGCTTCTTGGGATCAGCTTGGAATCTAAAACGGTGTGATAAAACCAAAATTGCCAAATCAAAGCCATAAACGATGTTTGACCAAAAGAGAACATGCAAACGTGTGATCACTTACGTCATCCCTGCACCAGGATCAGCAGTCATTTGGTTGGTCACAAACACAGCAACATTGTACTCTAAGGAAAAGAAAAAAAAAAACATTGAAGGAACCTTAATAATTTGCATCATTTTATACGCCTAAATGAAATTCAGTGCAGAGACCATGTATACCGATTTTTACCATCTTATGCGGGATACAGAGTGATAATTGTCCAAATTTGATATGATTTGGGGAAAAAAATACACTCTTTGCGTCATCAATGTGTAGATTCTAAGAATGACTATTAGGCCCACAGACAACAAGAAGAAAACACAAAGATTACCGTAAGTCATCAGTCATCATAGAATTGTGGGAATAGTGTCGTAATTATGAGTATGGAGTTGGAATTTTACGAGATAGTCACATTTCAAGAATTCATTTTTGTAAGAGGAGTATAAACTAATGCAGAAACAACATTGTGCTGTTGACAGTGCAAACTCACACACGTATATGAAAGCTACACAGACCTTCAGAGATCTTCTGCAGTCTGGAGAGCATCTGGGCCAGTTTCTGCTGCCTCTCAGCCAACTCACCTCGGCCCGAGAAATCCACTCTGAACAGAGCCATGATGGAGTCAATAATCTGAAGACCACACAAATCAGAAAGCTCTACTTTATTAATAAAGTTATTAAAATATCACAAAGTCCATCACTAATCAGGAAAATAAGTAAAGTGTTCTTCTTACCAGAAGCTTGAAGACCCCTCCTTCTTCATGGAATTTGGCCGCTACAAAGTCCAATAGCTCCATCTGATGTTCACCTGAAGGAAGAGCAGAAAGAACTCACGTTAATATAAATGTATAGATAGGGTCTTTCCATTCACAGGTTAGCACTCATAGAGCGCAACTTTCAAAGTTGAACACACTTTCCCTTTGGCTTTTGTGTGTTTTTTTTTTGTGTACCAGCGACTGTGAATACAATAATAAACATCAATTCCATACACAAATAATTATAATAATACGAAAACCTTTACCAAAGAGATGCTAACGAAGGCAGCACAGTGAAATAGTGGTTAGTACAGTAACAAATTCCCGTTACCTCGCCATTACATATCTGTAAGGTGTCTTCAGGGTGTGTTGTTTTACAACATTACTAGTTTCATTATACAGTAGCTAACTTCTCCTTACAGTTTACTGACAGTTTGAGTCTAAAACATTATTTCTGAAGGGATTTTTATTTTTTTTTTAAATTTAGAACAACTAAAGTCAACTAGCATCACAAAGTGGTTTGTGTTCAACTTTGGAGGTTCCACCGTAGTTTACAGCGAGTCATTAGGTTAGTTACTTGATTTGGTTAGTAGTATAACTCACTGTTCATTTGAATGTGAGCAGGCTATTTGAGCTTTTCATATTTTAAAATAATGGTTTACTGTTTAATAATTGGGAATATGTAATCTTGAGTGCAGCACAGTGGGACTAGTGGTTAGCACATCTGTTCTACACTTGCTTGTGTGGGTTTTCTCTATGTATTCTGGCGTCCTCATTCCAAAAACATGCATGTTAGGTTAATTGAAGACTCGAAATTGTCCCTAGGTGTGAATGTGAGTGTGAATGGTTTGTCTATTATGTGCCCATAGATGGATGTAATGTTGTAATAAACATTAACATTGTTTGTTCATTTTCCCAAACATCAATAAAAATTATTCCTTCAAATAGGCATCCCTCGTGTTTTTGTGATGCATCTTCTTACTTGTGTAGGCCCGGGCATAAAGAACATTGTCAAGGACAGCATCATGGTCCACATTAAACCTTTCAGCAATGTCTCTCAGTCTGTCTGGGCGACTGCAATGGGCATTTATGAAGGGTAATAGAAACAAAAGAGAAGGAAAAAACAAACAAAACATGAACAAAACTTCTCCTGTTAACATGCTTTTATCAGGGTGAGGATACAAGGTGTTCTCTGTGTCGATAAAGATGACCTTCCCGCCTGAGTAGCCATCTTCTCCTGGCAGCTGAGCAGTGACTGGGACAAAAACAACACAGCGGGGAATGGAGCAAAAAAAAATTATTACTTGTTGTTTGCAACCATGTCTTGTTTTTTGTTGTTGTTTTTTTTAAATAACATGACGCTTTACTCACCACAAAGTGTATGGGAGAGCTGTGTTTTTCCTGTACGGAACTCTGCAGGACAGTATGACATTTTAACCAAGATGTCCAGTGGATATTAAAAGTCTAAACACCAATCTCAATCAAACTCGTGTTAAATAGGAGTCAGCACACACCTGCCACCATTTAAAGTGCGTCTGACTGAACTCAAATAAAGTATGACTTTTTTCTGCTTTCTATTGCAGCCTAAGGGTTTTGTGCTAACACTGACTGCTACTTTGAAATGTTCATAATTCTTTCCACCTTGTGTAAGGCCCCAGTTCCATCTGAAGAAAAGCAGTCCAAAAGCATTGTTGCTGCCACCGACCGCCATGCTTCGCTGTGTGTTCTTTTGCCGATGAGCAGTGTTATGTTTGCGAAAAACATAAATTTGGGAATTATGGTCAAAACGTTCAACCTTGGTTTCATTGGACCCTAAAAAAATCTCTCAAACACAAGTGGGAAAATGGGCTGTGGTCCAATGAAACCAAGGTTGACGTTTTTGGCCATAAACGTGAGAAAAAGTTTTGAAATGGCTTACGTTGGTCTCATTTTTTTATATTGCAAAAACCTGGCATTGGAACAGGGGTGTGTAGACTTTAAAATCTACTGTATAAACTGATACAAGATAAAAAAAGATAAACAGTAGCCTAAAGAAAAAGAGGAGGAAGATAAAGTATCTCACCACCAAAGGCTTCTGTGATAGCCATACTCTCCATTCCTCCACCCAACAGTTTACTGCAGAGACAAAACCACAGTAAATTATTAGATTTGCATTCACATTTTTCACCAACTTAACATATTTGCTTAATCAAATTACAACTAATCAAAATACAAAGTCAGATCTTAACTCAAACTCCTGACTCCCGGTTGTGATGTGGAAAACGTGCTTCCTCTTGGCACTGTACTCAAAGGCAGTCTGGAAACCAACATTCTATGAGGACAGAGAATTATCTAAAACGTCATATCGGCTCAATCTACATCACAGAAAAAGCCTGTGCAACATTTATTATTATTATTTTTTTTTTTACCAGCATCTTCCCAGCAGCCTCCTTGATTTTTTCCACTTTTGCTTCCGACAATCCCTTAATGTTGCACAATGCCTTGCGAGTCGTCATTTGGATTCCCTTAACAGTGCAGATGCCCACTGTCTTCATTTTTTTTATGTCTGCCATATTCTGTGGTGACAAACAGTAAGAAGAGGTTAGAGGGAATGGTCTCATATATAGATATTGGTTTGGTGATAAAAATTTGAATTATTGTAGTTACTTACTATGCCATGTTTTTGCAGAAGGTCAATGTCTTGGAAAAAAGAATCCTGTTTGTAGGAGGCCAAAATGAATGTTGTACTATTTTAAAGAAGGTATTGTTTTTAATTTATCAGAATGTTCTCAGATATGTAGAAGAAACTGGACGACATAGCTTCCTTAGACAACATTAGCTCATGTAAACTTGGTTTCTGCTCGTATCTAACACTTTGCATTCAGTTCTAAGCAGGTAGTATCCAGTTCTTCCAGTTTAAAGTTTGAGAAGTTGAATTGTTTTACCTCCTCATCCTGAAATGTAGCATCCTCTTCAACAACTTGATCCTCTGAGACTTTCATTGTGAATGCTGTGTGGTTACAACGTTGTGGGGATTTTCGAAAATCAGGTTTTAGCCACGGAAACTCGACTAGCTTTAGCCGAGGTAAAATAATCTTCCGAAATTAGCAAAAGACTCTGTGTTGGTATTTCAAAGTCTAACAAAAAAAAAAAACTTATTCGTAAGTACTGCAAATATTAATCATGTAGAAATGTAAACTGTACATGTGACCTTGCTTCATTAGAAGCTCATTATCTACTTGTAAGAATGAATGTACGAAATTTAGGAAACAGTAAGGAATTAAAATTCAAGTGAACGGCGGGAAAGGAAGGCTCGGTGATGATACGTTCGTGGCAAAGGGAACTTTCTAAATTGTTTTTCTTTTAAAGGCGGCTGGCAGCCATCGTAATGGAGCACTACCGCCCCCGTCTGTTCTAACGTTTGGGTCAGAGTCAGACGGATTTTTTAATCCATACATACTAAATGCTTTACCTAAATGCTTATATGAAGCCTTGTGTCCCTTAAAAATCCTATTACTATCCTCACTTGTACCCTTTCTAAACATGCCCCACCCATTTTCCCCTTAATCTCTCCCTCATCACCTCTTCTGTCTCAAATCTTCTACACCTCATTAATACACAGAGTCCTCACGTAACCCTGCTTCAAATTTCAATTGGATTATTTTTTTCCCCAGAACCACAGAATACAATGAATGGCGAGTTCAGGTGTAGTTGGGAGATTGGTAGCAGTTTATTTCTGGGAATCCACAATACTTTTCAAATTGTGGAATACAGAATATGTATATTGTTTTGCACAGCACTGGGGCACTAATTTAGGTTATTCATATGGTATACTTCCCTAACTGCTCAAAGCAGTATGGTAGCTAGATGTTAGACAGTTTGAGTGAACAACAGATAGTAAGTTATCTACCACATGTAATTTAGACCAATTATTCTTATGCTTATTTTGACAACTCATTTCCTTTTTGTGGCTTTTAATTAAAATGACCATAACTGTAAAGTTTTTTTTGTACTGTCGTGCTTTCCAACAACTACACAAGCTTCCTTGGTCAAGACATCAGGAGATAGCATCAAAGCACACTATTGTACAAATCAAGATTTTTTTTTGTTTTGCAACACATTTGAACAAAATCGTTGGCTGATAATGATCATGAGCACTGTACAATATTGAACTGTGACAGAAAGGCGACACAGAGGAGCCATATTTTGCTCACGGAAGCTTCAGAGACATTTATTTCCTATAAACAAATATTGAATGGAATAATGTCACTTATCACGTGACTCAGACTAGTGCGAACTCAAAACATATCCTACACAAACAAGTGGAGGAATGATTCTGAGAATGTATCCATTTCAGAACACAAAAAGCTGACTCACAATCTGTAACCTCTTACTGTATTTTTCCATTTACAGCCTTTCCCGCTTTCCTTTACAACACTTAAGTCAGGATGATATACTTATTTATACATATATTAAGAAAAGAATGAAGCAGTGCTCCTGAAAATCAGTCTCTGTGTGGTGTTGGAGTAAGGAGAGACAGTAAAACGTGAAAACAAATCTTCTTAGCATTGGATGGGACGAGCCAAGAGTGATGCCATGACCTAAAGGTTCCATGACTGGTGTGGAGCTCAGGCCTGTTTTTTGTTTGTTGTTACAGCAGTTCTTTGCATTATTTTCTTTTCATGGTCTCTCTGTCCCCCCTTGCGGCCACCAGCTCAGCATTACAGTGGCAGCAGAATTCAGGCTTGAAGTGGGTCACATATTCTCCTCACATCTTTCCGGGGCCTGATGGCATCATGCCTGGCATCCCACCAGACATTCCAGTGTTGGGCCCCAACAGGATCTGAGGAGGACAGCTTGATATGTTAATCATGTACGGTACATATTTATGAGGAACTACGGGAATATAGGGTGATAACCACGAATATATATTTTATTTCTGAATTGAGATTTTGATTTTCGTATGCACTGGCAAGCGGTAAGCTGGATGACCTTAGCACATTACATCAGCAACCCCTGCAACTAAATCTTCAGTACTGGTCGGGCTCAGAATTGGTACTACATAAGTGTTTACAGCCAGAACTGATTTATGTACGGATATGAGGACTCTTGGGTTTTGGGGTAGAAGGAGATGCATGTATTGTAGTACAAAACAGTCTACTGTTCAAATTCTTGCCTTTGTTTGTGCCTGTCTTCTTCTGTCATAGCTGGCTTCACATATGGTATATCAGCACAAGCCGAGTACAGTTTTCGTTATCGCGATGACTGGCTACAGATGCCGATGCTGCCAGTTTAGCAAATTTGTCATCATATTTAGCAACTGTCCAATATCCAAAACACCCCCCTCCCCCATAAAGCAAGCACCCATACAGATTCCATTGTAGTTTCACTCATGGAGGCAGCATTTAATCATGGTGTGTAAGAGGAGACAGCTCATAGGCATATTTTAGAACTGAGGAGATAACAAAAGATTTACTTGGTTGATACATTTTACACTCAATAGGTGAGGAGGTACTCCAGAGACACAACTATTTAAATTCAAATGATTAAAAAGTTAGTTTTAAAAAAATTCTTCTTTTGAACAGTCTAGTGTGCGTCTGTCCAACTAGCTTCTGCCTTCTTGTCATGCTGAAATGGTCACGGTTGTTGTAATTAACAAATCACCTGTCTCTGCTGCTGTAACTGCTGCTGCTCCAACTGTAGCCGCTCCGTCTCAAACACCACAGGCAGCACCAGGATCATGAAGGAGGTCGTTCCCACCCAGAGGGCTGCGCGAGAAAAACTAGATCGAGACATAAACAAAATGAAAAGTGCCCCCAACAGCTTCTGTTTTAAAGTGAAAATTTAATTGGCAGTTGGCTGTAGCTGGACTTAACTGAACAAATGGAAGAAAATGTACCTGTAAAACCTCTTGGCCAGTGAGACCGAACATTGTGCCGAGAACTCAGCAGCTGTGCGAACTGCGTCAGGAAACATCTCTGTCAGGCCCCACAATCTCTCCACCAGGGTTTCATCAAGCTAGAACACAGACGAACAAACTCAGTCACATTTTAGCTCAATTACAAACTATTTAATGTCTAATGACGCATCCATAAATGGCCAGTCAAAAACACTAGGGATGCACCGATACGAGTATCGTTGCCAATACCGTACGTCTGTAATGTCGTCGTACTCGACAAAATGCTCCGATCCTACGACACTGATACCACATTACCAGCCTGACTTATACCTCGAGGCAGGTGGCGTAGGAGCCATGTCAGCCATATGGAGATACTTTTAAGGTACACACGGCTGACAGCACTTTGTTATTTGTCCAGTAAAGAGACGTAAGCGATACTGTGATAAAGTATCACTTTAGTTGTCCTATCAGATTTATTTTACAACTTCTGGTGGCAAGAAGCAGTCTTGTAGAACAGGCTTCTCAAATGTACTTGTACACCACTAGATATTGTCCAATTTCACTTAAGTGGTCCGAATATTTTTATATTTGATCATCTACACTATATTGCCAAATGATTCACTCACCCATCCAAATAATCAAAATCAGGCGATCCAATCACTTCCATGGCCACAGGTGTATAAAATCAAGCACCTAGGCATGCAGACTGTTTTTACAAACATTTGTGAAAGAATGGGTTGAGCTCAGGAGCTCAGTAATATCCAGCGTGGAACTGTGATAGGATGCCAGGTGTGCAACAAGTCCAGTCGTGAAATTTCCTCGCGGTAGGCCACGTAAACTGACGGAACGGGGTCAGCGGATGGTGAGGTGAATAGAACAACAACAACAACAAGAAAAAGAAGAATCACCTTTATTGTCAAGAACATGCATGGATGCACACAAAATTTCTTCTCTGCATTTTACCCATCACAGTGAAAACACACGCTTGTTAGTGGAACACACTGAAGCAGGCGGCAGCGTGTGCGACGAGGTCGGCAAACGTTTTGCCGAGTTAATTGCTACACACCTCCAAACTTCATGTGGCATTCAGATTAGCTCGAGAACAGTGCGCAGAGAGCTTCATGGAATGGGTTCCCATGGCCGAGCGTCTGCATCCAAGCCGTACATCACCAAGTGCAATGCAAAGCGTCAGATGCACTGGTGTAAAGCACGGCGCCACTGGACTCTAGATGAGTGGAGACACGATCGCTGGAGTGACAAATCACCAGTTCAGGGTGTAGCACGCCTCCTGCCCGAAGATAGCTGAGATAGGCTCCAGCACTCCCGCGAGCGACCCTTGTGAGGATAAGCGGCTCAGAAAATGTATGGATGGATGGATGGGTCTGGGTATGGCCGTTGCCAGGAGAACAGTACTTGTATTGTGCCAAGTTTAAAGTTTGGTTAAGGGGTTGTTTTTCAGGAGCAGGTCTTGGCCTTAGTTCCAAAGGAACTCTGAATGTTTCAGCATACCAAGCGAGATTGGACAATTCCATGCTCCCAACTTTGTGGGAACAGTTTGAAGCTGGGCCCTTCCTCTTCCTACATGACTGTGCACCAGTGCACAAACCAAGGTCCTTAAAGACATGGATGACAGAGTCAGGTATGGATGAACTTGACTGGCCTGCACAGTCCTGACCTCAACCCAAGAGAACACCTTTGGGATGAATTGGAGCGGAGAATGAGAGCCAGGCTTTCTCGTCCAACCCCAATATGTGACCTCACAAATGTAGTTCTGGAAGAATGGTCAAAGGTTCCCATAAATACACTCCGAAACCTTGTGGACAGCCTTCCCAGAAGAGTTGAAGTTGTTACAACTGCAAAGGGTGGACCAACGTCATATTGAACCCTATGGATTCAGAATGGGATGTTCATAGTGTAGTTCATATGTGAGGCAAGGCAGGTCAATGACTACTTTTGGCAATATAATGTATCTATGCCAACGACATATAGTGACAGAGAGAACTATTAAATACTCTTTTACTAGAGAGCAATTATCCCACACAAGGTTTCCACTTTTTGTGACATTTTTGTTTGGTGGTGTACAGTGTGACTTTCTTATTTTTTTTTTTTTAAATACTGTATGCGCCTTAGCTCAATACGGGTTCGAAAACGCCGACTTGGCGAACAGCCTGATTCTCCTCAAGTAACGCGCTAGCTACATAGCTTTACTCCATCCTTATCGCCGTTTTAGCTAGAAACGCTAAGCAAATAAATATAACCAGATGTTTATGAGACAGCAAATGACTTATGTTTAAGGTACCGCAAACTGACTAGGAACTCACATCATCATCGTCGTCGTCAATTTCGTCCTCGGGGGGCCGGGTAGCCACCGGGCCCGCGGCTGGGGAAAGCTCCTCGATTCCGGCCATGACGTCTCTTCTGTCCCGCTGCGAGATATCTCGTCGGTCAAGCAGTGCTGCAAGACAACTCAAATCGATGGACAACACAACAATGTCGATCGCGATATTAAAATATGTTTCACAACTGAAGCTTGGATAGGCTCCAGCAGCCCGCGACCCTAGTGAGGAGAAGCGGTAAAGAAAATGGATGTCTGTCAAGTAGCTCCGAAGAAAAAGCGCTAATGCTAGCAAGCGTGCATACATGCAAGTCGGAGGTCACCGGTGGAACGTATGCGCATGCGCGTCAGCACACCGGGTCGTGACGTCATCGACAGAGGTCATTTGGTGCTTCGCGTTAATCGAGTAGCGTCCTCTAGCGTCTGGATTCTTTATGCAAGCACTGATGTTGTTTTGAACTGACCAAAAATAACTTGTTTTTGCTACTCAGCTTCCTTGGGAAACATGGGCTGACTGTGGATCCAGAACACTTTTAAACTTAAAATTTATTTGACATTCAACAGTAAGTTAGTGTAAACAGTACTCTGCTCAAGGGATATGAATATGGCACACTGTGGAGAACGCTACTGAATAGTAACTCATTTTTATGCACACTTTGTCTATCAATGGAACCGATGAAGCGATGTCGCTCTTGCATGACAAGGGTTCAGTGTGATACACATTACCCACTGAGCATTTACATCATTAGTGGGTTGCATTAATTTTGCCGTTTCCCCCCTAAAATTTTAGTCAAATAAACAGTATGTAAATCTGTTTATTAAAAATAAGCAGTATGTTAATTGTTTATCTGACAAATATTTGTATCTTATTATTTTAACAACATTTGTCAAATAAACAATATGCAATACATTACACAACCCATACATTTAACAATGTTTTTTTAATTGAATTGAATAATTGGTTGATTAATTCAATTTAAAGTGAGAATGGGTTGTTTCCTTTTAAAATAAACTTTAAAATGCACATTTAAACTTCTCTTTTTTACGTCATCTACGAATGACTTGGCTCATGTGTCCGTTTTTTTAAAAAAAAATAATAATAAAAATCACAAAGGTTTGCACACCCCTACACGAAAGCATTAGCACGACACGTGACATGACCAAAAACGATAACAAGCTGTAATATATTAACTTTACAACGTTAGTCAACATTTACTTAAACTCTCGCATTTGTTCAATGTTGATGTCGAGTTTGACTTTGGCCGTTTACGTAAATAGAAGTGTTTTGATCCATGTTTTGTCGTTGGGAGTTGCAAAGGAGGGATGGCCGAGGGTTTCCTTGTTTACATCAACCCGGAGTACGCGGCGGGGGCGGGGTTAACTCCGCCCTCATTCTTCAGCCCTTACGTCATTGTCGCTTGTTTTTTTTTTTTTTTTTTTTTTTTTTTTTTATGAATGAAAGAATCCCACCTCAGAGCGCAGCGAAGTCATTCCGGGAAAAGGCGGACTGACATTTTGTCACCATAGTCGCTTCGAGCCAGCGGCTAAATTGTCACATTTCGGAACTAGGAGACACCGAAGACGTGTATGTGAGTCGATAACAACAACGGAGCATCGGAGGCACAATCTCTATCGTGAAATCGCCAAATAAACCAAAGGACAAGTGAGTGGGCAGCTGTTTAATCTCTCGTAGCCCATGCTAAAAATGCTAACAGCTCGAATTACTAGCATGTTCAACACGGCGTGGGTGATGTATATTCCAGTTGAATATTAATAGTATTACATCGGGCTATTTACCAAACAAGTGGAATTTTCGCCTTGGCTTGTGTAAATGTTTGAATATTCGTAATAGAACATTTTTACAGTCGTACTAAAATGGATGTCGAATCTGCATTCTTCGCTACGGCTGTTTACTACAGCGGCGGCACTTTACCCTAAACTGGCCACCTCCTGGTTATAAATCACCATGACAATTTCGTCTAATATTATTGAGTCGTTTACCATGATACTCAGTGGGCATTTTTTGGGGTGGTCGCTTGTGTTGCGTTTACTTGTTGCGCTCGGTTTCGCTAAGCTTCCATGTAAAAGCCAGCAGACTTTATGGTATTTTTAGCCGAGCATATACACGGATATCCTGCAGGCTTGTGACAAATATAGCAACAGATCACGGGCTGTTTTTTTCTTGGAGGATTTTATTTAATTTTTTTTTTTTTTGACCGGCTATAGCCGGTTTAGCTTTAGCGGGGCGATTGGTGTATTGCTGAATCACCATGACTTCACGAAACGACGGTTTCCAGTCCGCCGGCTGTTTGGACGCCAGTGTGGTTGCTTGCGACCACTTCAGGGCCCACGCTTTTCGGGAAATTGCACTAACTGTACGCAAAATGACAGAGCGTTGCAGTTTGCACATTTTAACGATTGTCGACCCTCACGCTGTAAAGCAACACGTGCTTTTAGCTGTTTTACTGTTCAGGAAATGGACCTAAACTTAATGAACTTAATTTCTTCCTCTGATTAGATTTCCTTGCCTGGAATGCGGTCTAAAATGACACTGGACACCAACCGGTTACTGTTTAATGGTGCACATGCTTTTGACTTAAGATAATCACCAAATAAGAAAGTGAAAGTGTTAATAACCTTGAATAACAAGGCTCATTATCATACGTGCTTGAGAAAATACAGGGTGTCCATAAAGTCACTGTACAATTTAGGTAATTTATTAGAAAAAGCAAGTGAAGAGTGAAATTGTGGAAATTATTTACAGGCACACCACTTATCCAACACTGTTCATCTCTATGCATGTCTTGTGCCATGCATGAATTGTAATGGTGGATGTAGTTACGCTGAGTCTGCGTAAATCTGATTTTGTTTTCAGTAAACCGCGATACATGTTGTGCCCTTTCGTGTTTTTTTTTTTTTGTACCTATTAAATGAACAGGACTACACAACTGCATTGTGATTAAAAACTATATTAAAAATATATAGGGTGTGTCAGAAAAGTTCCAGGACTGGAGTCACAAAAGCACTCCTGGAAGGATTCTTTGTTTGTCACAGGCATCATCATGTCATTAATGTCTTCAAAACAGGTTCCCTTGAACTTGAAAAAGAGGAGTGGGGGAAAAAAAACACACAGAGCCAGTTCGGCTGAGTAGAGAGTTTGCTCCAGCATGGCGATGTTGATGTTCTTCTCAGTCAGGAACTGTCAGATGCTCAGGGCATTGTGAGCAGCCGCAAACTGTCCTGCCACAACTCTTGTCCATTGAATGCCGCAAATGCCACAGGAGCTTTTTGTTGAGCTGGTTGATCGTCTGGTCCATATTTAAAGGGAAAACTTGCAGTGTAGTTTTGGGAGATCGGTCCTGGAACCTTTCTGACTCACCTTGTCAAACAAATCTGATTGACAGTGAGTGCTTTAATTTCCAAAATATCGATCTTGTTCAGAACTGATCCGAACCTTGACTGAGATCACTAGCAGGGGGGTAGTCGGACTTCCTTAGGTTAAATAACAGAAGGTCAACATCATTCAGGAAGTGTACGCTTATAATTCGTTCACACGCAACACGCTTCCTTCTCTGCTCAGCATGAAAGTGAAAAAAATTGAGCTGTTCACACATTGAAAGAAAGTATTGTCGCTATGCAGCAGACATGGTCGCCACTATGAGCCAGCAGGCTTTTTCTAGCCCGGCATAAAGCCTCAAGTTAGTCATTGTGACAGTGACCTGACATGCACCGCAGGCCCCACCCCCACCCAACCCACTCAAACAACTGACCTTAAGAGGAATGTAGGAAGTCACACACTGCCTCTCTGGACTTAATGCTAGATATGATGTTTCGGTTTCTAAATAGAGCTTCTCAAAGACGCCGCACTGTTAAACAAACACTTCTGTGAGCGTAAGCATGTGTTTCATGTTACACAAATGGACACACTTAGTTTTAGTTCACCGGCTCATTTTGTTTACCTAAAAACAACAGTGTAGTATTTGTACCTTGATAATTAGGAAATATTTGTGGTGTCCCCAACCAATTATTCATCCATTTTCTACGGTGCTTGTCCTCATTAATAATAATAATTAATGAAGTGGTCCCTTGACTTATGAATTAAATTTGTCCCATGACCACGCTTGTAACTAAAGCACTCATATCTCAAATCCATCCATCCATTTTCTGAGCCGCTTCTCCCCACTAGGGTCGCGGGCGTGCTGGAGCCTATCCCAGCTGTCATCGGGCAGGAGGCGGGGTACACCCTGAACTGGTTGCCAGCCAATCGCAGGGCACATACAAACAAACAACCATTCGCACTCACCGTCAGTTGCCCTACGGGCAATTTAGAGTCTCAAATTATTGCATGTTTTTGGGACGTGGGAGGAAACCGGAGTGCCCGGAGAAAACCCACGCAGGCACGGGGAGAACATGCAAACGCCACACAGGCGGGGCCGGGGATTGAACCCGGGTCCTCAGAACTATGAGGCTGACGCTCTAACCAGTCGGCCGCCCTGCCGCCATATCTCAAATCATCTTTCCCCAGTCTATCTGTTACAGTCTTACTCAAAACACCAACAAAAAAACATTTGTAGCGTTTTTTTTTTTTCCCCCATTCTTCGATACCAGTTGGCTTTGTGCTCCCTCTGGTGTGTCCCACCTTGGCCAACAGGTGGCAGTATAATGCAAGCATGCATAATACACAACGAAGAGTTTCACAACTAAGTGATTCAGAAAGGTGCAGTTATATTAGTCATTTTATTTGTCATTTTTAAATATCAAACAATCAAATGAAACGCAGCAAGTACAGCTGTAACTGAGCGTGCCTTCTTGTGCCACGCGACGACTTTTTGTTATGCCGCTGCGCAAACTCGTTAATTGGCGCACCGTTTGTAACCTTGAAATATCATATTTATGATAAATGACACCAAAATCCCTCTCAGGACAAATATAAAACAACCAGATGAAGACCAGTCTTAGTCATTGCTCATCGTGACCTCGAAATGCTGTATGTCAGGACCGTAGTGACTCTAGAGTCCCCGTACAGTATACCTCTCCTGTTTGTATTTATCACTGCATAAAAGTCAGTGGTCATTACAACCAAAATTCTTAATTTGTGTAGTGTTTCTCTGTGGCTGTTAGATTTTTTTTGTCCAATCAGATTTCAGCCCTTATGTCCGACCATGTTAATCTAATATGGTTTCTTCGTCAGCAGTGCTGACCGATGTAATGTACAATATATTGGCAATGGGATTGTTTCTTTAACCAATCAGAGTGCAAAATTTGTCCTCACAGGGCCAGAGGGCTGTCTCATTATGACATTATGACATCCGCATTTTTCCGTCCTCTGATTGGTTTGTCACAGCAAAACTTCAGCCAAATTCAACTAACAAAACATGATTGTAGCAATCTGCACATATTATTAATCAGCAACTTTGGTGAGTCTAGTGTATTTTATTGAAATGTTTTATGTTTGTTGTCATGTTATTTGATACATTTTGATTGTGAACTGCTCCAGACGCAATATGCGGTACAGTTGGATGTTTTTATATAGCGTATTTGTACAGAATTGATACTTTTTGTTACGTAATTGTAGTGGTTTTAAGAGCAGGGGGAAATGTGTATGAAATTTGTTTTCCATGCTGATTTTGAATTGAAATGTAGCACAAATTGCCATTCTCTGCAGTAGCAGGCACGAAGAACAGTTGCCGTTCTCCCAATGAAAACTTTGGACCGTTGGCAGTGCGTTAACAGGAGGAAGTGTTGCTTAGGACACCTGCTTTGAGCAAGCACAAGCCCAGAAGCCTTGGTAACTTCCTCCTTGCCACGCCAGCCAACAAACGAAGGGGCCTGTCACTTTCACACACAGAAAATAGCTTCCACTGATATCACGCCACGGAATTAAGACTAAAGCGCGTGTCTGGAGAAGACTGAGAGATCTTGCGGCTTCTCCTTTTCTCTGCGTTGCATGACCGACGGTCTTGTGAGCGGACATAGATGTCAGGCCAGATATGAACCAAAACGGCGTGATGCCCTGACTCTCATTTGAGCCGCCTACCTTTAAAAAAAAAAAAAAAAAAAAAAAAAACAACAACGCTGAATCCTGTTTGTCTCTTCTCAGAGTGTCTGAATCTGTGCTGACTGGTTCCTGCGGGCGGGGGGAAACCCGAGGAGAGTGGGATCATGACGACAGAGAGAAACAGCAAAGCCCTGAAGGTAACACACATAAGTAAGAAACAGTGGGAGTGCATTCACTTTGGCCATTTACAGAATGTTGATTTCAACCCCCCCACCCCCCCAAAAAAAAGACAGAAAAAACGAGGGATTTTAGCAAGGTCTCTTTATGCAAAGGCAGAAGTTGTGTTGCACAATTGTAGTAGTAGATGTTGACGTAGCAGTGGGTGCCTTACCGAGTATCCTGCAAGAAGTACGGTGGCCCTTAAGGTAAAAGAAGCTAAGTCCTCGCTTGATTCTGCTCGAGTGTGAGAAGCCCACAATACGCCACATGACAGATTTGAACTAAACCCTGATAAGAAATGTTATTTTGGCTATTCATTTACAACCATGCTGAAAAATTGGACCTTTCTAAACATCGTTTCTGGTTAAACTGTGCAGTAATATATTATTGACATTGTCAACTGTTGGCAACATTTTTAAAAACACCGAAGACATTTCTGTGTTTTTATATTGTTGGTGTGTCAACATTTACATACCTTTTAAAAATTGACATTCCTGTCATTTCCATGTAAACAGCTGCCTGTGAAAACGTGCCATTACATCACAACTAAAACAACAATGGCGCAACTGTTGACGATAAGATTGTTCTTCTCCAACAAACTGTACATTTAATGTACTGCAAATGTGTCTTACCACTTGCAGTGCTCCACACAAATGAGTGCACTCCAAATTGTGTTTAGAAGACAATTGTTTCTAATAGAGTTTCCTTTTAGAATCAACGTTTTCTATGGCACACTAGAGCTGTGTGGTGTAGCAAAAATCCGATTACAATCTTGATTATAGATGAAGCAAATGATGATAATGTTGTTCAAAGCAAGTTTTTCTTTTTCTGTTTTGTTTTCCCTTTCTGGGATTTACTTTATTTTTCCTCATAACAAGCTTTGAATGATTAAATGGATTGATTGAAGTTGACATTGAAAGTATTCTGGAATCATTATTTACACTGCACTGGAGAAGGAGCTTAATGCCATTCTATTCTAAAGTAAACTAATCTAGAAATGAGCCTTCCAACCACATGGCTTGGCTGCTCCGTATGTCTGTCCCCCAAAAACCCACAATAAACGCAATAAACAAAATAGTGTACCAAAATCACCTTGTCTCACCTCTAATAATTGCGTGTCGATGCCAGAAGATCCAAAGCACTTTTAGTTCTGTTTGACAATAATATGGCCTGACTAAATAAAACTCTTCCCCTCACTTCAACATAGTTCTCTGGTGGAAAGCAAGGTTTTAAAAAATAGACAACGTTAGCCTGAACACAAAAACAATGAGTTTTTCAGCGGAAAAAAGGAGGATTGGTTCCCCCCAAAAATTAGCGAATTGGCAAATTTCGTAATGCCGAACCACAAATTTAGATTGTTGTTTAAGTTGTAAGTGTAGTTATTTTCACCCACTCATATGTCCTGTTTTCATACTTCCACTTATTAAGGTGAAGCAGGAATGCGGCGAGAATGTGCCCTTCCTGTCGGACAGCGAGCTCATGTCGCTGACTGTGCGGGAGCTCAACCTCCACCTGCGCGGCATGTCCCGCGAGGAGATCCAGAAGCTCAAGCAGCGCCGGCGCACCTTGAAAAACCGGGGCTACGCCGCCAGCTGCCGAGTCAAGCGGGTGTCCCAGCGCGAGGCCCTGGAGCAGCAGAAGCTGGAACTCCAGAGGGAGGTGGACCGGCTGGGGGCGGAAAACGCCGGCATGCGGAAAGAGCTGGAGGGGTTGGGGGCTCGCCTGGCCGCGCTGCAGAGGTTCGCCCGAGGCCTGGAGGCCGGAGGGGGCAATCTGCTGGCCACCGCGCCGCGCCTTAACACCGCCTCCGTCATCACCATCGTCAAGAGTCCGCCGCAGCCTCAACCGCAGAGGGACCAGGAGTCTTCTTAGGCTCTGTAAACAGACTGAGGGGGTGTGGAACACACACACTCACACACACACACACACACATACACACTTATTAAACACGACGGAGAACAAGAATCATGATTGGTAGGAAAATACGAAACATCAGTGCTACGCCTACACGCGGGAGTCATTCATGTGTGACATCACCAAGGACCAGCCGAGCTTCTTCCCGGACGACTCGGCTTCAGTAGAAGCGCTGGCTACTTAATAAGGTGGAACACTCACTTTTTGCATGTTTAGAATGTACACTTATGTGCAGTACTGTGCAAAAAGTTTTCTTTGACCACCACTAGCCCTTAATGACCCATTCCGCAACACTCTTTTGACACTGTAAAATATCAAATAGGAAAGTAGTGCAGTGAACAAACAAATATTTGTGGTTTGGCGTTCGCCAATTTTCATATTCAAAGATTTTTGGGGGTAAACTCATCTGTTATTCATTTAAAACTCACCTATTTGCTTTTTTTGTGCTCAGGCCAAAACTCTCTTTAGCGCCATCTGGTGACATCTTGGTGTTGAAGTGAGTTGCGAAGCTTCATTTACACAAAAGTCGTCTTTTCCCACCATCGTGTGACATCGATAGGAAATTACAGTCCAGTAATAACCCTTGATGGAGTGGGGCACAATTATTAGCGGATTTTTCACTATTTTGCTACTGCAAATGGTGAACTTAAATCTTACACGTCACTATTAGGCAGTTAAGCCAATCAGCAGCTAAATTATAATGCAGTTAAATACAACAAAATAATACATTTTACAAGTATATCCTTAGTAGAAGTAAAACCATGATGATGCATTTTTTAAAAATAAGTTGCAAAGGGTGCATTATTATTGTTATTATACTCGTGCGAATCTCATTAAGCTTGTAGTTAGTGCAGATTCACTTCTGAGTCACTAAGGCGTGAATGGAACAGTCCACCTAAGAATCAAAATGGTATTGTCCGTCCATTCCTAACATCTTAAGTCACTCACCACCAACAAGTAAGTCAAATGAGACGAGTGGTGGAGTACAACCTGGACTGGTTGGCAGTCAATGTTAGAGCACTTCCAGACAAACAACCATTTCCGCTCACATTCACACCAATGGAAAATTTCGGGTAGGACAAATAAAGTAAATAATAATTGGTTCCTTGAAGCACTTGGGGTGATGATGCGTCCGTGAACCAGGAAGTCGCCTTCTAACTAACCAAGTGACATAAATACAGTGCTAGTTTAGATGGCAAAGGGGTGGAAAATTAATACTGTCATTTCCTAAAATCAGGTTGTTTAAGTCAGGATAATGCTAAACTAGGTTTCCCCAACTATATTTAAGTTCCCTATGAAGAGCCGACTGTTAATATTTTAAATTCCTAATTTATTTACATCGATTCCGCGTTAATACCCAAGGGAAGTTTCTGAATTAAAAAATTCCCATGTGCTAATTACACATGGCCATTTACAGCATTGTTCAGACTTTTCTATGGTACTGTACATTTGTGAGGCCATCGCACATCCAGGACCCAGTCACGCTCAGACTAAGTGAAGCTAAGCTTTGCTTACTCTTGACGGCTCCAAAAAAAAAAAAAAAAAAAAAAAAAAGATGTCACCGGTACTCTTTTATGCGACCAAAATGGGCGAAGCTTACTTTGCTTCTGCTTTTTGGGAATGCAACCCAAAAAAAACAAAAAAACCCTAAACTTTGCAGGCCAGCTCCCCCCCACCCACAGTTCTGCAAACTTCTGCATTCCAGGTTATTATGTTAACAGCCTATCTGTATACTTTCTCAACCTCAATGGCACAACAGGGTCGTGGGAGGCTTCTATATCCCATAATATATCTTCAAAGCAGAACGTATTAAAATTGAAGGGGTTGTAAGTTGGAACGCCTGCTCGAGGATGACTGATGTTCAGGGTTTGTGCACCAACACAGTGCCTTCAGTGCTTGTGGGAGGTATCAAACCAAACCTGCTGACCGTCCATCACACTTCTTTTGTCTTGGCTGAAATAGCACACGACTTACTTGTCCTCCAGTTCCTTTTGTGCAGTAACTCTTCTGCTCCATGTCCATGCTCCTAGTGTGGCTTCCTTTTCCCCTCACACCCTGACGGGACAAGCCGAAAGTCGCGACAACAATATGCTCCAATCCCCAACGCGCGTTGGTCATTGTTTTGCTGATAACGCGACGACTCAACTCCGCACACATTCCTCTTTCCGTGTTCTTATTTGTAATGTTTGTACATGCCGTCGAGACGCAAATGTTGAGTGACATTTATTAGAGATATATTCTATATTTTATTTGTATTTAAAAGTAGATATTTTGACAAGACAAGCTAACTGAGTGCTGTGATGTTATGTATGTTTTCAGTACTTCCATAGTCGAGGGGAGGGTGTATTTTCATGTCTAATTGTGTGACAACGATTCCTACTTCATAAAATGTTGAATTATTAGCTATGTAGAAATATGCTCCAAGCCGACGGCCATATTGCTGTGTGATGATTCGTGCACGTGTGTTTTTGCCATATTTGTACTGGCTTGCCATAGTGAATTCTTGGAGGGATATTATTTTTCTATGATTTTTTGTGTGTGTGTGTGTGTGTGTGTGTGTGTGTGTGTTATCAGTATGGAAGAATGAGAGGCCGAGCAGAAAGAGATAAGAGGAAGAGAAGAGGAGGAAAAAAGATATCAGGGGGTGGACGACTGACGGAAAAAGAAAGTTGTAAAGCAAAGACTGGGAAACGAAGGTGTGATGTGTATTCACTTGAACGACTGCAATCAGTTGTGATACTTTTAAGTTCATGAGCAGACGTTGTAACACAGACTTGTGTTGAAAAATAATTCAAATATATGAAGCTTATATTTAGCTATATGAATATGTGTGGTTTAAAAAAAACAAAACATCTATATTTCCAATGTCTCACCTCGTCAAATTGTGCTGGACGTTTTGTGATACTTGCAAAACAAAAATGGTCTTTGTATTTATTGTACTTTTTCTATTGTGAAAATTGAAGTACATCATCTATTTTATATATTAATTATAATAAATGTTGTACATATTGTACATAAAATGGTGTTCTTTTGTGGTTGTTGGGAACGAAGGAAGTGGCTCTATGTACAGGATGTGTTGTATATATCAGATAAACTGGAGGTCAGTTGATTAAAACACACAGTGGCAGAGGTGGCAAATGTTCCCACAATTTGTACATAAGAACTGCAGATACTTGTTTAAAAAAAAAAAATATATATATATATATATATATATATATATTCTCTGGTAAAAGTAGTGGTGCTTGTTAAACTCCTTAAGGTAGAAAAGTACAAACTCTGAAGAGAAGAAAATTATGTATCATTGTCAATTATACCCACTTTGATAGCGGCACTACAAAATGTCTGCCACAAAAGAGTTTCCTGCTTTTATTCATCTGTGTAGTGGTCGTACTGAGAAGAAAAATGCAGTTTTACTGTATGCTAAATTCTTGACAATTAGGACTGAACTGACATGTCCTGCATGAGCAAAACAAAACAATCTAGAAAAAAATGCTAAATCAACTGATATGATCAAAAAATAATAACTTATCGGCACTTTTTTTTTTTTTTTTTAATTTAGATGAAATGGATTTTATGAACGCCAGAGGCTTGTGGTTTTTGTCCGATACAAGACAATGCATCCGCTGCAAATCAAAATTATCTTGAATAAGTACACGGATGGTTCACGTTCCTCCATGTTGCTGCTGTCCCTTTTGTTCTGGCTATTTTCGTGACCATCTTAAATTAAGCGGGGCACGTGGCGGAACTGCGCGGAAGCGGTTTTAATCGGGTTTTTGTAATTTGACAGAAGTGCGCATCTGGCATAAAGTGGAACCAGCATATTCACGGTTCGGCGCCTCCCGAGTCACCTCTTCGCGGATTTGTTTTCCCAATTTTTTTCTTTTTTGTTGTTGTCTTTTTTACATTTTTCTTCTTTTTTTGTCTTTTTTGGGGGTGAGGGGGGGGGGGGGGCGGAGTTGGACCGCTCCCAAAAATGCTTAATGGCAGTTTACGTTGTGGACGTTAACACAGCTGACTGCAGAAGTCGCCAATCAACGCGGCTTGTCTCATTCCCTTAAAAATGTGCCCCAATGAGTCTCGCATGGCGACATCTTTGTATGGAAGAGCCACCTGTGCATGACTGTAGCATCGTCACTTCTCTTGGCCGGTGTGGCAACAGACAATAATTCAATAACCCCAGACGTAAGTGGGGCCTCGTGTTTTTCTCTGCTTGTGCCCCGATCAAATTCACCAGAATCGCGTTCGACGAGCTGCGCAAAAAGTTAGACATGGTCTCAAAAGGCACACGTTTAGATCGACATTTTGCCACCAAATTGTTAATGCGCCGGCCGGCGTGATAAAGCACACACCCTCGCTGCACCGATACAGCTCATAGACAAAATAAAAAAATCTACTTAAGCACAATAACGAAGTATTCAGGTTGCTGTCCTTACGACCTGACCTGAATTGGAAGAAAAAGGATTGATGGATAGCACCGTCCTGCCCAGGAATCCACCTTCTTAATCGTAATCATTTTAATCAACTGGCCTTTCAGGAGAAACATCATGTGCTGGATTGGAGTTGAAAAACAGGATACATTGGTTTGCAATACTTGCTTCCCGTTAGCTTCCATGTCAAATGTATTCGAACTTATTTGCCCAGTCAGCATAAGTCATCATTTAAAAATAGGCCGTCTTCTCGGAATGACAACGGGAAAGAAGCCTTATGATCTCTGTGTATGTCTGAAGGCCTGACCTACTGGTTTCTATTTCCTGATGATAAACACACTAAAGCTCGAGGAGTGTCTTGACAGGTGCTTAGATGAATCAGTGTGTCCACAATTTGACACTAGAATGTGCTTCAAAGTGTACTGCAGTCAGTGCAGTAGTTGCCTGTGTCACTGGGGTCTATTTATATAATATGTACAGCTCCCCCTGGTGTACATATGCGGTATTGCAGCTGGCAGGGAACGTAAAAATAAAAATAAAATAAAACCCAAGGAACGCCAGTGAGTCATTCACATGAGTCAAGAGTAGACTGGGCGCCAGTTTGATGTTCTGTCTTTTGACTCTGAATCATCTTTTCAATGATAATGTAATACATCAAATTAAACTTGGTCTTAGGCACTTCAGAGTGAAGTGCTGTCATCGCTTAAAAATGTTTTATTAGCCTGCTGAAAGTAGCTTTAAAGATCTTAATACACACTTAATTTTTGCCCAAGTTGCTGAAGCACCTGTGATGAAAAGTGCTACTCTTAGCAAGCTACGCTAAGCGACTTTGTGTTCTACTTGCCCAACTTCTTGTCAAAATACTACAGCGCAAACTAGTGGCAATGGTCACAACACTCTTGTCAAGTGTTACAATGTTTTTATTTATGCTTATTTAGCTCCATGAGAAAGTCCCACATATTAGAAACAAGCTAAAAACAGAGCCTAAGTACGTAGCCTACTATGCCAAGACAGATTTTGGTTTTTATACTTTTACGTTCATGTGCAGATAAACCTAATGTTGTGCCCAAGGAGTTTATTTCTTCACAAATACATGGAGTTCAGTATCCTGTGTTATTCACTGAAAATCTCACCCATTCAAATTTTGTGCTCAGGCCAAAGCAATTAATTACACTATTTCTTTAGCACCATCTTGGGGGCCAAGGAATTATGTTGAAGTGAGTTGAGGAGATTCTTAAGAAGTAGCACTATGCCATCATCTTGTAGCATTTATAGTCACGTCTAAATCATTTTAGAGCTTGTGACAGGGCTCGGCCCCTATCCCCACAGGCCAATGAAAAGTTTCCCTTCTAAATAAATATCTTTAATATTCCAAATAAATATGCGTCAATTTCCAGGAGGCACAAGAGTCCAAAATTCTGTAGTACTTTGTCAATTTATTGCAAAGTGATAATGTTTTCAGGTGCAGCAAATGCCCCAAAAGCCCAAAGTCACAACATTATCAGAATAAAATACAGGCAAAACAAAGTTGAGTTGTGTTATATAAAAAAAAATAATAATAATAATTCTATCAAGGATATCAAACCTTGGAGCAGAAATTCAAAACAAGACATCCTTAAACAAAAGCATAATTAAACAGTTACTTATCAAGCAGGTGTTTTACACCAAACTATCGTATAGTGTTCAGGTAAAATGTGCTTTGTTCATACTTACATTCAAGCGCTCATGAAATAAAAGAACACTAATCATTCTCACTCTCACACACACACGCGCACACCCACGCGCACACCCACGCGTAAGGATTGACCAACTTCTTAGAGGAGGACAAAGTACATTTCTGTGTCTAGAAATCGTCATCCGAGCTCAGCAGAAGGGTTTTTTCGGTGTCCCCGTAGTTGCGGACGCTGCTGAGGGAGCGCAACACAGGCGGCGGCCCGCCCTGCTCCAGCGTGGACTGCTGGGTGTACTGCTGGTAGGCCGGGGAGAAGTTGTGGATGGCGTCCTGGAACATGTCGCCCGGGTTCATGGTCTCCTTCAGGCTGCTGGAGATGCTCTGCATCGGGGCACAGCGGCCTGCGTGAGGAGATGACAATGAACTCCACTGGGAAAATAGCTATTTATGTTGCTTTGGATAAGGATGTGGGCTGAAATAACATGGAAAAGAAGGAAAGACAAACTAAGAAGAATGAGAGGAAAGACAAAATATGGGAGACAAATAATAGGGAATGTGGCATCCATGTCCATATAAGGAGTTCCAAACAGCAAGAGTTGTCAGTAATGAAGTAGAGCAACTGCAATAGGTGAAAGCACAGTGAAGAGCGCACATATATGGATGGATGGATGGATGGATATACTGTACTGTATATATGTTTTTGCTACGGCTTGACGGCCGCTCACTTTGTACTTGAAAACCTCATTTTTGTTGTGCGTTTCGACAACAGTGATGCCCTGAGGTCGCATAATCTGATTACATTTTTCACACAAAACCTTCAACCATTATGCACGTCACACAGGACGGCAGTGTATCACACAAGACCTTAGACCTCAGTTTAGTAAGCGTCAAAGGAGTTACTCCACATATGTATGGCTTCCTGCCCAAGTCAGCTGGGTAAGGCTCCAGCTCACCCGCAAAAACAATGGCAAATGCTATCGAAAATGGATAGGTGGGTGTTCCAGTAAAAAAGTCAAATTAGTGGAGGTAGGAGGAGGAGGATAGAAATTTGACAGTGACAGTTACTGGTCAGCAACGGACATCTATGGACAACACACCCAGTTAAAAGGAAAAAGAGGCTTGAGGAGTAGAAACTGTCAGTGTGTAACCTACCGAACTCTACATATGTAGGAAGGGGTCCTTCAAGATGGAGCAGAGAAGAAAAAGGGAAAATGAAGGATTGCGTAAGAACAGGACAGAAGAACAAGACCCTCTTTAGTTACAACAATGTGGGCAAAAAGGAGGAAAAAGCCAGAAAGTCATAAAAGTAACAGAAACATAATTCAACTTTAGAAGAGAGTCTAAAGGAATGGTGACACGTTCACGTTCTCGTCTCACCTTGTTCACTTATACTTTTGTCCATGTAGACTGTGTACGTGAAGGCGAGACGCAGAACCAGCGCCGCAAAAAACATTTCGATGCAAATGATAAAGTTCTGGTAACCGGCGGCGACAGTCCCCTCGCCGACAGACACGTCCACTGACTTAATCTGGGGGATGGCGCCGCACTTCTCCATGACGGCCAGTAACACGCCTGTGCAGAAAACAAATCAGATTAAAAAGCAAGCTTCCGTCAAATGACATGTATGTTACATGTGGTAAGAGTAGCCACACCCTGCCAGAAGGAGAGGAAGATGACCGACTTGACCATGAAGAACTTCAGCATGGGACGGTAAGGGCTGAGCAGGTCCCGCGTGGCAAAGTAAAAGAGGAAGAGGGCGTACAGAGACAAGCTCACTGAGATGTTGTAGATGATGGTGATGTAGAGGTAACCGCTGGCAATGCTGAGCAACAAGGCAACACAGACAAACGTTCACTCGTTTATTTTTCGGGGTCATTTTACAGTAACTTTAAGGTGGACATTTGACAGAAAATTAATATTGTGTTATTGCTCGTCTGCAAGTACGTGGGTCTTCGTAATGCCTGCCCTATACAATATATAACAGCACATGAGAAGGCAAAATTGGTAATAACTGCCTTACTTTCCTCTTTTTGTCAAATCGATTCCACAGTTGTATTTTGTTGATTAAACACAAAGAGAGAAATCCAAAAATAACTTTTTAAATGGTAGTTTGACCTGAGATGAAATAACTAAAGTCGCGCTTTTATTTTTTGAGTCAATGTACATACAGTATCTACTGGATTATTATCGTCTCACTTGGGCTAAGGAACAAAACATTAGATTTTTGTTTATCATTGTGAAAACTCACAAGGACAACAGCTGACTTGTCTTCTCCGTAATTCACATTACTGATTCACTGAGATGTACAACTCAGCAGTTTTTCCGGACACTTCACTTTTTTTTGCATTACATTATCAGCATGACAAGGAATGTCATAACTTCCTCAAATTTTGAGAAGTATTTACTGATTTTGGGCACGTTTACATCTCATGAGCTGCTATGTACAACCCCAATTCCAATGAAGTTGGGACGGTGTGTTAAACATAAATAAAAACAGAATGATTTGCAAATCATGTTCAACCTATACTGAATTGAACACACTACGAAGACCGGCACGGTGTACGACTGGTTCGAGCGTCTGCCTCACAGTTCTGAGGAGCGGGGTTCAATCCCCGGCCCCGCCTGTGTGGAGTTTGCATGTTCTTCCTGTGCCTGCGTGGGTTTTCTCCGGTTTCCTCCCACCTCCCAAAAAACATGCATGGTAGGTTAATTGAAGTCTCTAAATTGCCCCTAGGTGTGAATGTGAGTGCGTATGATTGTTTGTTTATGTGTGCCCTGCGATTGGCTGGCAACCAGTTCAGGGTGTACCCCGCCTCCTGCCTGATGATAGCTGGGATAGGCTCCAGCACTCCTGCGACCTTCGTGAGGATAAGCGGCTCAGAAAACGGCTGGATGGATGGATAATATGAAGACAAGATATTTAATGTTCAAACTGATAAACTTTATTGTTTTTAGCAAATAATCATTAACTTAGAATTTTATGGCTGTAACACGAACAAAGAAGCTGGGACAGGTGGCAAAAAAGACTGAGAAAGTTGAGGAATGCTCATCAAAACACCTGTTTGGAACATCCCACAGTTGAACAGGCTAATTGGGAACAGGTGGGTGCCATGGTTGGGTATAAAAGGAGCTTCCCTGAATTGCTCAGTCATTCACAAGCAAAGATGGGGCGAGGTTCACCTCTTTGTGAACAAGTGCGTGAGAAAATAGTCGAACAGTTTAAGGACAATGTTCCTCAACGTACAATTGCAAGGAATTTAGGGATTTCATCATCTACGGTCCATAATATCATCAAAAGGTTCCGAGAATCTGGAGAAATCACTGCATGTGAGCGGCAAGGCCGAAAACCAACATTGAATGCCCGTGACCTTCGATCCCTCAAACGGCACTGCATCAAAAACAGACATCAATGTGTAAAGGATATCACCACATGAGCTCAGGAACACTTCAGAAAACCAATGTCAGTAAATACAGTTCAGCGCTACATCCGTAAGTGCAACTTGAAACTCTACTATGCAAAGCAAAAGCCATTTATCAACAACACCCAGAAACGCCGCCGGCTTCTCTGGGCCCGAGCTCATCTAAGATGGACTGATGCAAAGTGGAAAAGTGTTCTGTGGTCCGACGAGATCCACATTTCACATTGTTTTCGGAAATTGTGGACGTCGTGTCCTCTGGGCCAAAGAGGAAAAGAACCATCCGGACTGTTATGGACGCAAAGTTCAAAAGCCAGCATCTGTGATGGTATGGGGCTGTGTTAGTGCCAATGGCATGGGTAACTTACACATCTGTGAAGGCACCATTAATGCTGAAAGGTGCATACAGGTTTTGGAGAAACATATGCTGCCATCCAAGCAACGTCTTTTTAATGGACGTCCCTGCTTATTTCAGCAAGACAATGCCAAACCACAGTCTGCACGTGTTACAACAGCGTGGCTTTGTCGTAAAAGAGGGCGAGTACGAGACTGGCCTGCCTGCAGTCCTGACCTGTCGCCCATTGAAAATGTGTGGCGCATTATGAAGCGTAAAATACGACAACGGAGACCCCGGACTGTTGAACAGCTGAAGCTATACATCAAGCAAGAATGGGAAAGAATTCCACCTAGAAAGCTTCAACAATTAGTGTCCTCAGTTCCCAAACGTTTATTGAATGTTGTTAAAAGAAAAGGTGATGTGACACAGTGGTAAATATGACCCTATCCCAGCTTTTTTGGAACGTCTTGCAGCCATAAAATTCAAAGTTAATGATTATTTACTAAAAACAATTAAGTTTATCAGTTTGAACATTAAATATCTTGTCTTTGTAGTGTATTCAATTAAATATAGGTTGAATATGATTTGCAAATCATTTTATTCTGTTTTCATTTATGTTTTTTTATTTATGTTTAACACAACGTGGGGTTGTATATGAACGGACAACTATGAATCTAATATAAGGCTTTAGACATAATATAAAAACGCTATGATTTGTGGAACACATGAGCCATCACGTACACATTTTATGAACCCTAACATGAGAGAGAGAGCAACGTGTCAGCATACGATACAAATCACATTGTGGCATAGAGGCAGGCTAAGCAAAGCTCCTTGAACTCAACTCACATTGCTGGAGCACTACCTTGTTTCACTCAGTATGAAAATATGAAAATGTAAGTAACTGATATAGTTACACATTGCAGTGCTTCCATAATATCCATGAGGCCAGATAGCTGTACAGTGAAATGCAAGAGTGCAATTGTGGTTGTTGTTGTTTTTTTAACACAGCGCTGGCTTAATAACGGCATGAGATGAACACGCATGCAGTAAACCAGGGGTGTCAAACTCATTTTTATCACGAGCCACGACGTAGTTATGACTTCCCTCGGAAGGCCGCTACAACTGTGAACCCATGTAAATGAAAGATTACCTCCTATGCTGTAATTACATATAGTATACACAACACATTGATGAATAGCCGGTTTTGAAATCAGAAGCCTATAAGAACATGTTTTTCAACTATTACATAGCAGAATGTTTCGACACTGTCAAGCTAACATAAATGACTGCAATTGGCTCGCATACCCTCAACTGCAACTCGGCCAATGCCATCGTCCATGTTATTGAGCTCAGTCAAAAGATGTGGCTCGTTCAATGTCACAACCCTCCTGCCTTTTGATCAAATTTGATAATCTTAACGTTTCAAAATGAAGAACAAAATGGATTTAAAACAAAGAATCAACAAAAGAAGGTTTATTTGCAGTTCTAATCATACTTAAACATTTTTTGTCACTTTTTAGCTCTCCCGTGACGTTATTTTTCTCTCCTACAGTGTCCATTGAAGTCAATTATGCAAATAAGGCTATGACATCATCAGAATCAGAATCAGAATCATCTTTATTTGCCAAGTATGTCCAAAACACACAAGGAATTTGTCTCCGGTAGTTGGAGCCGCTCTAGTACAACAAACAGTCAATTTACAGAACACTTTGGGGACATAAGGACATTGACAAAAAACAATTGTGCAAAAAGATGCAGAGTCCTCTAGCACTTAGAGCAGTTCGAACGACTAATATTGCAATAGTCCGGTGCAATGACCATTGTGCAAAGGGCGCCGAGACTTCAAGGAGTGTATGCGGTTTAAAGTGACGAGTAGTGCGATCATCTGGGACAATGATGGTTGTGCAAATGTTACAGATACTCCTCAATCAGTGTGCAAATGGAGCAGATGCTACTCTGGCATGAGTGGCCAGTATATGCAAATAGTGCAGCATGGCGAGACAACTACAGTGAGTGCACAAGTAATACATAATACATAATTGGCCCCACAGAAATGTGACAACGAACTCAAGTAAAAAAATTGCCAGCTTGTTGTAATGGAATTATAGGTTAGGTGTTTAAGAAGTTGATCGCAAGAGGGAAGAAGCTGTTGGAATGTCTACTAGTTCTAGTTTGCGTTGATCGGTAGCGCCTACCTGAGGGAAGGAGCTGGAAGAGCTGGTGACCGGGGTGCAGACGGTCCGAGAGGATTTTGCACGCCCTTGTCTTAGTTCTGGCAGCGTGCAAGTCCTCAATGGTGGGTAGGGGGGTACCGACAATCCTTTCAGCAGTTTTGATTGTCCGTCGCAGTCGGAGTTTGTCCTTTTTTGTAGCAGCACCAAACCAGACTGTGATGGAAGAACACAGGACCGATTCGATGACCGCTGTGTAGAACTGTCTCAGCAGCTCCGGTGGCAGGCCGTGCTTTCTCAGAAGCCGCAGGAAGTACATCCTCTGCTGGGCCTTTTTGAGGACGGAGTTGATGTTGTTCGCCCACTTAAGGTCCTGAGAGATTGTAATTCCCAGGAACTTGAAGGTCTCGACGGTTGACACAAGGCAGCTGGACAACGTGAGGGGCAGCTGTGGCGAAGGATGCCTCCTGAAGTCCACGATCATCTCTACCGTCTTGAGCGTGTTCAGCTCCAGGTTGTGTCGCCCGCACCACAGCTCCAGCCGCTCCGCTTCCTGTCGATATGCAGACTCGTCACCGTCCTTGATGAGGCCGATGACAGTGGTGTCATCTGCAAACTTCAGGAGCTTGACAGTCGGGTTCGCTGAGGTGCAGTCGTTCGTGTAGAGAGAGAAGAGCAGCGGAGAGAGGACACAACCTTGGGGCGCCCCAGTGCTGATGCTGCGTGTGGATGAGGTGGCCTCCCCCAGCCTGACCTGCTGTGTCCTGCCCGTCAGAAAGCTGTAAATCCACTGGCAGATGGCAGGTGAGACGCTGAGCTGGAGAAGCTTGGTTGAAAGGAGTTCAGGGATGATAGTGTTGAACGCTGAGCTGAAGTCCACGAACAGGATCCTCGCATAGGTCCCTGAACTGTCGAGGTGTTCTAGGATGAAGTGCAGTCCCATGTTGACTGCATCATCCGCAGACCTGTTCGCTTGGTATGCAAACTGCAGGGGGTCCAGCAGGGGACCTGTGACACTCTTGAGGTGGTCCAGCACGAGACGTTCAAAGGACTTCATGACCACAGATGTCAAAGCGACAGGCCTGTAGTCATTCAGACTAGAGATTGCAGGTTTCTTGGGGACTGGAATGATGGTGGAGCGTTTGAAGCAGGATGGAACTTCGCACATTTCCAAAGATCTGTTAAAGATCTGAGTGAAGACTGGAGCGAGCTGGTCCGCGCAGACTTTGAGGCAGGATGGGGACACATGGTCCGGTCCTGTTGCTTTGTTAATCTTCTGTTGTTTGAAGATGCGTCTCACATCCTGTTCATGGATGGTTAACGCAGAAGTCAGAGGTGTGGTTGTGGTCGCGGGTGCGGCCGGGTGGGTGTGTGGAGTGAAACTGTCCTTTTCAAATCTGCAATAGAAGGTATTCAAGTCGTTGGCTAGTGTGCTATTGTTCTCAGCTTGGGGGGATCGTCGCTTGTAATTAGTCAGCGATTGGAATGCATGCCAGACTGATTTCGAGTCGTTCCCGCTAAACTGTTTTTCCAACTTTGCTGCATAGATCCTCTTTGCAATGTTAATTTCTTTAGTAAGCTGGTTTCTAGCTCGATTATACAGGGCCCTGTCCCCGCTCTGATATGCATCTTCCTTAGCTTGGCGAAGCTGCTTAAGTTTAGCAGTGAACCACGGCTTGTTGTTGTTGAATGTCCGAAATGATTTTGTTGGTACACAAACCTCTTCACAGAAACTGATATAGGATGTGACAGTGTCCGTATATTCATCCAGGCTGCCAGCTGAATTTTCAAAGACACTCCAGTCTGTGCAGTCTAAACAGCTTTGAAGTTCCATCTTTGCTTCATTGGTCCACCTTTTGACTGTTTTCACTGTAGGCTTCGCACATTTAAGTTCTTGCTTGTACGTCGGTATTAAGTGAATTAAGCAGTGATCAGACGAGCCCAGGGCTGCACGGTATGCGTTTTTTACCGTAGTGTAGCAGTGGTCTAAAGTATTATTTTCCCTGGTAGGACAGTCGATGTGCTGCTTGTATTTAGGGAGTTCGTGGTTGAGTTTAGCTTTGTTAAAGTCCCCGAGAATAATGAGGGGTGAGTCAGGGTGTTTTTTTTCAATTTCGTTGACTTGTTCGGCGAGCGTTAGCAATGCGGCGTTCGTGTTAGCTTGCGGTGTGATATAGACTCCAGCCAGTATAAACGATGCAAACTCACGTGGCGCGTAAAATGGTTTACAGTTCAGAAACAGCGACTCCAAATGCGGGCTGCAGTGTGTGCTGAGCACCGTGACGTCCGTACACCATTTTTCGTTTATATGGAGGCATATCCCGCCGCCCTTCGTTTTTCCCGATGATTCCATGTCGCGGTCCGCTCGATGAATGTTGAAGCCGGGAAGCGTGACGGCGCCATCGGGTACAGCGTCGCAAAGCCAGGTCTCCGTGAAGCACATGGCCGCGGAACGTCCGAAGTCTTTACTGGTCTTTAACAGAAGATGAAGCTCGTCCATTTTGTTGGGTAGGGAGCGTACATTCGCGAGGTGGATCGACGGGAACGCCAATCTGTGTCCTCTCTTGCGGAGTTTCACCTGAATTCCGGCTCGTTTTCCTCTGTGGCGCCGCTTCCGCATCCATGCGCCGAAAACCGCGGACGCCGCTCCGGTGAGTAACTCGGGGAAAAAACTGAGCGGATTTTCGAAAGTTGGTGACAGAAAGTCCGGAGTAGCCTCCTTGATGGTTAGCAGGTCTCCCCTTGTGTAAGTGAGTCGTGTAAGGTCTCCAAAGACGGACGAAAAACACAAAAACAAAGACAATACTAGAGAGCGCGTTACCGAGGCGGCCACACTGGTAGGCGCCATCTTACATCTAGTGACTTCCAATGACTACTTTCCTTACTACTTTCAAAAGTTACTGTGAATGTCATAGAATTTTAATGCGTTTTCACCCAAGCCAAATCCATTGCATCCCACTTCTTAACATATATCGAGTGTCCCTGTTTACAGAAGAAATATCCACACACTAAATGTCCCCCTGCACTTACTTGAAGTCTCCATCTTTGTATTTGCCGTACGCCTGCAGGATGACTGTAATGGTGGCCATGAGCGGCTTGACCACGCAGAACTGCAACGTGGCCTGCTTGCAGAAGCGCAAGAAGCCGATGGAGTAGGCCTTTCCCCTCAGGCAGCAGGTGCCGAACAAGCAGCTGGACCTGACAGCGCAGGACAAATCATCATCAAACCTTCACAAACTCTTGTGGTAAACAAAAGTAGTGGATATAGCAAAACCTATGCAGTTATTTGGTATAAGTGACTGCAATTACAGCAAGAAAAAAGAAAAGAAAAAAAAGATTAATCTATTATTACAATGATAAATAAATGGTAGTAAACAAAAGGAGAGACTTACTCGATGGGTTTCCCTCGGATCTCTGCCATGATGGCGCTCTCTCCGCCAAGGTATTCATAACACAAACTCAGGAAGTTGTATATCACAAACGCTGGGGGCAAACAGATATTTGTTATTTTTATTTCTGAGTAGTAGAAGCAACAAAACTATTCATCAATCCATCCATTTATCCATTCATTTTCTATAGTGCTTTTCCTTATTTCGCAGGTGAGTTATTAACTCTCACACAATTTGGAGTCTTTATTAACCTAAGAAGCATATTTTAGGAATGTGGGAGAAACCCAGACATGCTAACCACTAGCTGACCGTACCGCCCTGGTTGCTATACAGTATAATAATAAATAATAAGAGTCAATTCCATGGGAATATCTTAAGGCTATCCAATCACAGTACCATTTTCTTCATTATAGAAAACTGCAAAGGAACTGGTAACAGAATATAGTTGAAACAGCATTCCACTGGCTTCACAAAACGTTGATAATGAGGAACATTGAGGTCACACAGTCAATATTAGAGAAAGAAAATAGATATATTTATTATTCACCAAGTAATGTAGTTACATTGTTTTAAAATATATATATATTATAGGTTTCTTTTTCTGGTTACAATTATAATTACAGTGTATGTGCATGTCATGTGTAAGCTACTGGAAAAATAGACCCTAGTTTTGGTCAAGTAAAATGTGAAATACAAAATCACTCTTGTGCCCAAATCAAAAGAACACTGTTAAAGCACCATAAGGTGGAGGTTGTTTTCTTATAGGGCAATAAAAGCCCCAGTGAGGGAGGGAGGGTGTGTGGAAAGAGCTGGGACACTTTGAACACAAGCACAGCGCGTGCTTTTTGGGTTTATTGAACCTCGCCTTGGACGAAACCAAAAGAGACTCTTGCAACTAAATGGCAATTGGCCATTCGAGGGGGAAGCACTGTAACACTGAGGGTTGCAACACACGCAGCAAGTGGTAGAACCTTTGAACGTGTTACTGAAACATTAAGGTTTTGCAATTAATACTTTTGTGTTTCATGTTACAAATAAACTAAAAATATTCTAACTGCACATCTGCCTCACAGTTCTGGGTTCAATCCCCGGCCCCGCCTATGTGGAATTTGCATGTTCTCCCCGTGCCTGGGTGGGTTTTCTCCGGGTACTCCGGGTTCCTCCCACATCCCAAAAACATGTGTGGTAGGTTGATTGAAGACTCTAAATTGCCCGTAGGAGTGAATGTGAGTGCGAATGTTTGTTTCTACGTGCTCTGCGATTGGCTGGCGACCGGTTCAGGGTGTACCCCGCCTCCCGGGCCGAAGATAGCTGGAATACGCTCCAGCAGCCCGTGACCCTAGTGAGGATAAGTGGTAAAGAAAATGGATGGATGGATTTTCTAACTGTAGTCCTCAGAATTGGGTTATCTAGAAACAGATATGATCTACTGAAATGAGTTTAAACAGGCAAAGTTTAATTACCATAGAACCAGAAATGGAAGAAAAGGTATATCTGGTTAAATATCAAATAAATACACAAATGAATTGACCAAACAGGTGTTAATGTTAATAGCATTGCTTTGCAAATTCCTTCAAGCTCCCTCTCCACTGAGTCAAAAGATAAGTTATTTTACATGATTGTAGGTTTAATTAGTTTTATTCAACTCTCTCTTTACATTTTTATATTAAAAATGTAACTTAAACACTGTGTGTACAGTTAATAAAGGTTGTGTGATGGCGACAGTTTCATTGTGGGACACATAAATTCACATTCTAATATTTCCTATGGGAAAATCTGTCAATCGGCATCTAGTAACGGAGCGTTTGACTTTGTCGAATCCACTGTTTGTTAATCTCAAGTATGGCTGGTTTTTGGATTTCTTTTGTTCAAATATTTTTTTTCCCAATTAAGGGGAACTCTCTTACCTTGCTGAGTATACCTCCCCGAGACACATTCATACACATACACACATGGACATCTTTGGTGGTCACCAAATGTCTCCTGTGGGAAGTGGATTAAGTCTACTGTGCGCTTTCTCAGCATGTGGGAGATGACAAACAAAGCGGCTCATAAACACCACTGTGCTAATCCCCTTTTTTCCCCCCTCCCCACTGGTATCTTCCTCCTTCGTGTGCTGTACAATTATGTCAGGCAGATGATTGTGTAATCAGTTCAATGCAAAAGTGGGAAAATGTGACTTATCCTGGGTGTGTGCCAGGTATCTGTGCATGTGTGTTGCATTACACGGCAGAGCTCCACTGCACTGCTGCCAGCCATTTGTGTTACATCATCTCTTTGATTTATAAAATTCTCAATCCATTCTCACTCCATCAGCTTTTGAATCAGCTCTGCACACACAAACTTCACGTCTGCTGCCGACTATGACGACAACTATAGCTGATCTGCTGTTGTGTCGCTCTGATTTAGATGTTTATCGTTTGTTCACATCTCCCCTCGGATCCTTTGCCAGCCTAGCCGGTTGCCACGGTGATACAGTAGGCGTGCATACAATGAGAACTTTGCGGGCAAGTTGGGTTCAGGGGAAACTCATTATCTTGTCACAGTCTGTCCAGTAACTGGGAACGATAGCTGAGTGTTGTTGCCACGCAACAGGCCAGTCGTCCTTACTCAGGAGAACACCAGGTCAGGGCTCAGTAGCTTGGTATTTTGAACAGAATGACGCAGACACAAATATTAGACAAGGAGAAAAAATATGAGGGTAGATAAATTGTTGTCAAGACATTTGTCTGTTGGAGCACTTTGGTAGGTTGGAGCGCAACAGTGCACTTTAAAAGGACTAGTGTCTAACTACGACTGGACTACTACTGTCTACTAACGGTCACTATGATTGGAGGAGGTGTCATTCAGTCAATCAGTAGTATTAACATGTTAACAGTTGCGACCAAATTCGCCAGAGTAACTATTGCAACAGACAGATAAACAGATGCACTCTGAACAAGCAGAAATACAGCTACAGTGGCACCTTAACACAAACCCTTCAGCGATGCTGGTCAACCGCCTATTTTTTTTCAACTTTTCAAGCTATTTTCCTATGGGAAATAATGGAAATCATACATTCCTGGGTCATGGACATTCTTAAATCATTCATTGCCATGGATGTCTACAGTCGCTAACTGGAATCCAACCGTTCACATCTATCGACATGAAGTCTGTTTTTCAACGTGCAGACGTGGAAGAGGATCTCGCCAAGCTTGTCTGTAATTATCTTAATTTTAAACTTTTTTTTCTGGTGAAATAAGATTGTTTTCGTAGGTTCGGTGCTTACATTGTCACAGAACACAATAATCTGTGGTTCTTGATCAGTGAAAAATATTCAGAAAATGGCTGAGTTAAATGTAATATAAGTGTAAATTAAAAGAAGCTTGAGTACAATAACAACAATAATAAACCACTGATGTTTGATGATATTTGTTTTGTTTTGTAACGATTGTTACGTGTGCATTGGAGCTAAGCACACAAATTTCCCATAGGAAAAGGTAGGGATGGGCGAATACCGATGCCAGGTATCGGTATCGGGCCGATACGAGCCTTATTACAAGGTATTGGGTATTCGCAAAGGCTGCCCATATTAGCCACCAATACTTAATGCAAAAAATCTGACGATGGAGTAAATTCTCCTCACCAGTAGTTGCCGCTACACTGTGACGGATTGAGACATCGGCGAACCATCATGTGTGTCAGAAAGAAAGGTCTTTGTTCACAATTATCTGTCATTGTGTTATTTGAAATTGTATGCATCAAAAGTACTTCTGTAATTGGTACTCAATATCTGCAACGGTGAGTACTCAAGAGTGAATACTCATTGGTATCTGTCTGAAAAAAAATGGTATCGAACATCCTTAGGAACAGGGTAATATCTTAAGTCATCTGTCACACAAGTGTCAAAAGAAGTGATGGATGATTGTTGTGTGTGCCTATGTGGTATTATTATTATTTATTGTTGCTTTAGTCATATTGTACTGAGCAGCCAGGACAGAGATGTGCCTTTGTTACTACATTTTCGCAATTCTCAGGTTCAATTTCCATCACCACAATTTTTCTTCAACATGTCTCCTATCTCAAAAACACAAAAATCCAAAGAAAAAGAAAAACATTAGCTGAATGAGTTTCCAAATGCTGTGATTCCACGACACAAAATTCACATAACCCTTTTTCAAGAGGGAAATGAATAGAGCCCTTTGCTAGATAAAAGCTCTTTATGGGTGAACTAATCAATTAGCAATGGATGGACAGATTGTCCCTCTCCAGATTTGATAGCAGTATGCTTCAACTCAACTGGAAAAGTCACCCACCCCGGGCTGGAAAGGATTTTAATCAGTGGTGTCTCTCTATCAGTGCTTTCAAAGCAACACTCTTAACGTGTATATCGTTGCAGCGCAACTTTGCATCAACTTTGCATCATCCTACCCTCGTAGCAGTCCCTGATGGTGTCAAAGTACACGTAGTACTGGTCGTTGGTGAAGAAGAGTAGACTGAGCCAAGAGTCGATGGCGTAGATGGGGACAATGAAGAGGATCCGTACAATGTGGCGTTGCTCCCGGGGTGAGCTATAGAAACGCAGATGCATGTAAATCTGCAGAAGAAAAAAAAGACTGTTGGACAAAGTATTTTATTGTGCAATAATGTGTCTTTTAGAGATAATACTTTTCATAAAGATGGTGAATACTGAATTGAAACTGATTTAATTTCATAGACTTCACATTCAATGCATAGTATACATATGTGACAGCCTTTCAAGTTCCCATGTCTTTGTGCACGTGTGTTTGTTCATACTCTGTATCACATACACCTGCTGAGGGATGTTGCTGAGCAACCTACGCTCGTCGCTGGGGCCGCGCAGATTGCGTTTACCTTATAGAGCACACATGACAGCTGATGTGAGTGATATTTAGTAAGCATCTGATTTTAAAAACAATGGACACAAGTCGTTATAAGTGTGAGAACTGAGTTCAGACATTTGGATTATTGTTTCCAAAAATCAATTAAAGATGATAAGTAGGGATCTGGCGGCACGGTGGCCGACTGGTTAGAGCGTCAGCCTCACGGTTCTGAGGACCCGGGTTCAATCCCCGGCCCCGCCTGTGTGGAGTTTGCATGTTCTCCCCGTGCCTGCGTGGGTTTTCTCCGGGCACTGCAGTTTCCTTCCACATCCCAAAAACATGCATTAATTGGAGACTTTAAATTGCCCGTAGGTGTGAATGTGAGTGTGAATGGTTGTTTGTTTGTATGTGCCCTGCGATTGGCTGGCAAACAGTTCAGGGTGTACCTGCCCGCAGTTAGCTGGGATAGGCTCCAGCATACCCGCGACCCTAGTGAGGATAAGCGGTGTAGAGAATGGATGGATGGATAAATTTATTTTTTATTTGTTTAGGTCACTAAATAATTGGCTAATTGATTCATTGTATCCATCCATCCATTTTCAACACCGCTTATCTTGGTTAAGGTCACAGGGCGCTGGAGTCTATCCCAGCTGACTTCGGTCGAAAGGCAGACTACACCCTGAACTGGTCGCCAGTCAGTCACGGGCACGGACAACCATTCACATTCACACCGTCACTGAGCGGGAACTGAACCCGCGCCCCCCACACCAAAGTCAGGCGAGTGTACCACTATACCATCAGTGACTTGAGTCAGTGTAAGTAATAAAATAGACAATTGTACACGTATGCTGAACATTTGTTATTTTATCTCATTAATTATTTACAGTATTTCATTATGATTAACGTAATATAAATGAGAATGACTGATTATTTTTACATTTTGACTTATTTTTTGTGGACTGGGCCTATGAAGCCCTTTGAGGCTCTTTTGTGATTAAGGGCGATATAACTAAACTCGACTTTTTGGGCCCAATTATTGAAAATTGGATCATTTCAAGCAACACATCTGATCAGCTCCCACTGCGCATTAACAGTGGTTGGGAATCACTGCTATAGAGTGTGTCTTGCAGGCGCTTATATTTACCTGGTGACAGGTGAAGATGAGGGCGGACCAGACAAAAAAACCAGACACAGCCTGGGCTGCGGGGGTCATGAGGAATATGGGCTGGTCCTCACTCATCAAGGGGGGTTCGGGGAGCCAGGAAATGTTAGGCCCTCTTGGTGGTTGCGTCACTGGGGAGCCTGACACTGCAGCCAAAGGGGAATCCACCCCCAGTCTCTCTGAGAGGGGCAAATCGCTCCTCCACAGCCTCAGCATCTGGAACAAACGTTTAGGTATTTACAGTTGGACCGGAAAAGGTGACACATTAGCTAAGGAGTCTTTGTGTGAGTGCATCCATATTTACATGTGATTCAACTACTACTGAACTTGAGTGATAGTGCTGTGACGCAAATCATCAAGTGTGAAATGCCTTAATCATCAACCTGGTTTAAAGATTGCTGATTTATCGTTATTTGTGTAATGTGCAGTCCGTGACAAAATAAACACAGGGCCCAAACAGAAGTATCGTAAGTCAATGGGTGTCATGTGGACAAGAATGTTTGAGTCACACAGGGACAATGGCACCTGTGTTCAATTATGTATTTGGGGGTGGAGGGGGGGGGGACCTTTTCCAGAAAACAGTTTGATTCCTACCTTATAATGCACTTCATTGACTGCTATTTGGTTTTGAGCTGGATGCTTCAGCTGTTAAGAGTGTCAGATGGCAGTAAAACAAGTAACGCAAAGCAGGCTACAATATTGTTAAGCCTTTCATTTCTCATGACACCATAAAGCATGACATAACTTGTCTGGCCATAATCTATGACATCATTGTCAACTGGTATTTTCTTGTCTAACTCGACTGCAGATGACACGGTCCAAAAGGTAATTTAAAGATTTTTTTTAATGGATTTATAATAATTTGTATAATGAGTCTAACAGGACAAAAGGTATTCATTCAAGAGATGACGCAATGTCCTGCCCTAAATTTTTTATAGTGACTTGCTATACAAACAGTAGCTTGCCTCTTGGGTGACTTGGTCGTTGACTCAAGGTTTGTTTGTTCTACTGACAGAATGTGGTCATAAAAGAAGAATACTTTGGGAAGACAAAGTCTAAAAACTAGTGGTCACTGATGGTGTAGTGGTACACTCGCCTGACTTTGGGGCGGGCAGCGTGAGATCAGTTCTCACTCAGTGACGGTGTGAACGTGAGGGTGAATGATTGTCCGTGTCTATATGTGCCCTGCGACTGACTGGCGACCAGTTCAGGGTGTAGTCCGCCTTTCGCCCGAAGTCAGCTGGGATAGGCTCCGGCACCCCGCGACCCTAACCAGGATAAGCGGTGTTGAGAATGGATGGATGGAAGTCTAAATACTAATATAAATGATTAACTCAACAAGCGTGTTTTGCTTTTTCCTTGGTTTTATTTTAGATGCCAGCACAGAACAGTACAAGTGATGGTAAAGAGAAGAAATTGAACAAAATTGGAAGCGTTAGCTCCAGTGTAGCAGGCTAGTAGCGTAGAGTGTTACTTGTGTATGTTTGGCTAATGTGACTTGTTAAATTGACTATAATAGTAAAGCAACCCAGATGTATGTTCCCACAGTTACAGAATGCAGTGCTAAATTGTCTTAACTTCCTGGTTTAACTTCTTTTGACACATCCATTATATGACAGTTACGAATGTAAAATGTTGATCGCAGAAAGGATTAATTCATTCATCCATTTTCTTCCGCTTATCAGAGGTCGGGTTGCGGGGCCAGTACCTTGAGCAGGAAAGCCCAGACTTCCTTCTCCCCAGCCAGTTCATCCAACTCTTCTGAGGAGACCCCGAGGCGTTCCCAGACCAGCTGGGAGACAGTCTCTCCAGCGTGTCCTGGGTCATCCCTGGGGTGTGTTCCATCCCCGGAAACGAATCAGACTTATTGCCGGCAATGCGGACCAAACTCTGACACTGGCCGTACAGGGACCTAACAGCCCATATAAGGGTGTTCGTTACCCCATTCTCCCGAAGTACCCCCCAGAGTACTCCCCGAGGGACATGGTCGAACACCTTCTCCAATTCCACAAAACACATGAAGACTGGTTGGGTGACGAAAACCACACTACTCCTCCTGAATCTGAGATTCGACTTCCCGACGGACTCTCCTCTCCAGCACCCCTGAATTGACCTTACCAGGGAGGCTGAGGAATGTGATGCCCCTATAGTTGGAACACACCCTTAAAAAGGGGGTCAACCACCCCAGTCTGCCAATCCAGAGGCACTGTCCCTGATGTCCATGCGATGTTGCAGAGGCATGTCAACCAGGATAGCCCCACAACATCCAGAGCCTTTAGGAACTCCGGGCGGCTCTCACCCACCCCCGGGGCTTTGCCACCCAGGAGCTTTTTAACCACCTCGGTGACCTCAACCCAGAGATAGGAGAGCCCGTCTCATAGAACCCAGACTCTGCTTCCTCATGGGAAGGTGTGTCAATAGAATCGAGGATGTCTTTGAAGTATTCTCCCCACCGACTCACAACATCCTGAGTCGAGGTCAGCAGCACCCCATCCGCACTATACACAGCGTTGATGGTGCACTGCTTCCCCCTCCTGAGACGCCGGATGGTGGACCAGAATTTCCTCAAAGCCGTCCGGAAATCGTTCTCCACGGTCTCACCCAACTCCTCCCATGTCCGGGTTTTTGCTTCAGCGACCACCAAAGCTGCACTGCGCTTGGCCAGCCGGTACCCATCAGCTGCATCAGAAGTCCCACAGGACAAAAATGCCCGATAGGACTCATTCAGCTTGACAACATCCCTCATTGCGGTTGTCCACCATCGGGTTTGCTCCCACGACAGGCACAGACCACCTTACGGGCACAGCTCCAGTCGGCCGCCTCAGCAATGGAGCAGCGGAACATGGTCCACTCGGACTCAATGTCCCCCGCCTCCCTCGGACCATGAGCAAAGTTCTGTCGGACAGGGGATTCTGCCAGACGTTCCCAGCTGACCTTCACAATACGTTTGGGCCTGCCAGCTCGGACCGGCATCTTCCCCCACCATGGCAGCCAACTCACCATCAGGTGGTGATCAGTTGACAGCTCCACCCCGCTCTTCACCCGACTGTCCAAGACATGCGTCCAAAAATCCAATGACACGACCACAAACTTGATCATCGAACTGTGGCCTAAGGTGTCCTGGTGCCAAGTGCATGTGTGGACACCCGTATGATTGAACATGGTGTTCGTTATGTACAATCCATGATGAGCACAGAAGTCCAATAACAGAAGTCCGCTCGGGTTCTGATCGGGGCTCCACCTCTCGTCCACCGGGGTGAACCCCAATGGACAGGCGTCAAGCCGGAGGCCAATACGTATACCCACACCTGCTCGGTGCCTCGTACCATGGGCAACTCCAGCGTGGAAGAGAGTCCAACCCCTCTTGAGAGGACTGGTACCAGGAGCCCAAACTGTGTGTGGAGGCAAGCCCAACTATGTCTAGTCAGAACTTCTCGACCTCAAACACCAGCTCGGGCTCCTTCCGTGCCAGAGAGGTGACGTTCCATGTCCCTATAGCCAGCTTCTGTAGCCAGGGATCGGACCACCAAGGTCCCTGCCTTCGGCCACCGCCCAGCTCACACTGCACCCGACCCGTATGGCCCCTCCCACATGTGGTGAGCCCATGGGAAGGAGGGACCCACATTAACCTTTTGGGCTGTGCCCGGCTGGGCCCCATGGGTGCAGACCCGCCCCAGCTCCAGGCCTGGCTCCAGAGGGGGGCCCCGGTGACCCACGTCCGGGCAAGAGAAAACGTGATTCCGTCAATTTACTAATCATAGGGGGTCTTTCTGCCATGCTTTGTCTGGTCCCTCACCTAGGACCCGTTTGCCATGGGTGACCCTGCCAGGGGCATAAAGCCCCAGGCAACTTAGCTCCTAGGATCATTGGGACACACAAACTCCTCCACCACGATAAGGTGACGGCTCAAGGAGGGGAGGATGAATTCAATTTACATGATTTCCTTTGGGATTATTATTTTATATGAATAAATGGGAGATTTCAATGATGTAAATACTGTGACTTTATAGAATTTCCAGTTCTGTCGATGACATCACACCATAAAATGTTGGTGTATTGATTTTGTAAAAGGGGCATTCCCAGGGCAATTAGTTGTGTATAGAAACACAAAACAGACTGATATTATCAGAAAAGACTGCCCATTTAATTTTCTTAAGCAAAACAAATACAAGAGAACCTGTTTTCGAAATATAGACTTTCTGGTTGTTTGAAGCCCTTAAAATATGGTCTAAATATATGCTATATTAGAAATCTGTTGATAATTACGTAAGCAGAATAATTGCAGACAGCAGCCAATAAAATAATGTGGAGGTTACGCTCATTAAATAAATGGGGGTAAGAGTCAGCCCAGGCCAGTTAAATGTATGCAACATTTAATATTTGGATCATTTATGTCGTATTGTTTGCTTCTTATTTGTCACTGCTCGGTAGTGACGCCTGTGGAGTTATTAACATACAGTTCTGGGATCTGAGCGTTTTTTTTAATGTGTTCACTTCGCCATATCGGATGTGTGACACTTGAAATGTACATATACATAAATATACAGTCAAATAAAGCAGGCTATAAAGGATATATGCATTAAATAAAAATCGGGCATTTGGACGTGCAGTGTGATTAAAGTTTGGTAAACCAACTAAAAATAAATGTCATTTTCTGACAAACTAATGTGGCAACAGATCACAAGTCACACTGGGTAACTAAAATACAAGACTGACATCTGGATTTTGAAATTTGGCAGTTTAATGAAAAAGAAAATGATGTTACTCTCACGCCTTTATGTAGGACTGATGGGTTTCTCTCCATGGTTTATCCGCTTGTGTGTGCACAGCGAGGTCATTTGTATTGGTTTGCAAGGGATCAGCAGATGCGCACAGAAAAGAGGAGAAGTGAAGGCATCGGCAGTCAATCACACGCACACAACATAACACAACACCGGTGACTGAAGGGCAAGGGACATCTGTGTGTTTCAATCAAAATAACAAATAAATCACCCACACGCAGGAATAATGAGTGCTACAAAGTCAGGAGTGCGCAACAGATGGAAAGGGGCAGAGGGGGTGTGTTTATCATTATAATGCAAATTAATGTGCGGGGGGGACAGCTGATGCCTGAAGCCTAACTGCATAACATGTTATTGAGATATGAATGCAATGTGTTCAAATGGGACAATAAAGACAGAGCAACGCAGCAAAGTCTCACCTTTGCGAACTGTTCCTCGCGACAACACAGATTACGTCGATCTTTAAACCCTGCAACTGAAAGCAAAGGTGTTTTATGAGCAGCGACGTGCGGCATTTGTGTGTTTTAAAGCGAGTTTTAAAGGCTAGACCTACCCCAAAAGTCCTCCAATGTCTCGCGGGACAGAGTGTCGACCAGAAACAGCCCGTGAACGGCCTTAATTCCAGCTCAGAGCCGCACCGTCGCCCACCCGGACATCCATGTTGAGCCCTCGCCGACCCGTTAACCTTCGCGTTTTCCTCACCTACGCTTTCGTCTTCATGTTCAACGACTTGAACGTTATCGTTTAAACGCGCTCGTCCCCACTTTTACACCAGCGAAAGTCCGTCGAGTGTTTGTGACTGCGCGACAGCCAACTTGTCATTTGCTTGCCTGTTCCCCTCCCTCGTCCTCTCTCCCGAGATTTTGGGTCGACTGGGGAATCAGACCCGCCCGCCCACTCGGCGGGATCGGGACCACGCAGCCAATCACGGCCCGGGTAAGATAACAACACAGACGTAGGCGCTATTGTTGTGTCGTTGTGGTCCACAGTAAGCTAAACCCTTACTCAGATACTATTGTCCCAAAAAACATTATGGTAAAATTAGAAGTACGGGTTCAACTCTTTCATGTACGTAAAAGTTTTTAAAAAGTGCACACTCTGAAATGTATTTAATTTAATGTATATCTATTTTTTGGGGTCAATTACAGAGGTACCTTGATTTAAAGACCCAGTAAATACACCAACAACAACAAAGAAAAGTCAAAATTTGACACACCACACAGAAGAGTGTTGTTTACAAGTCTGCCAAATTTGAATGAATAATAAAACAATACAAAAAAAAAATCTGCAATCATATAAAATAAGGTTCCAAAATCATGAAAAATGGAGCCAGCCCTCCAGCTGCAGGGCCGTGTGGGAATGTGCGCAGAGTGTGCCCCAGAGAACCTTCAGCTGTCAATCACATACATTAAGGAGGTACGTTACTAACATTTTCTAAATACCTGTATATCAAAATAAGACGACATCATTGGATAGAGGAGTGATACCTTGTATCTGTATCTGTAACATTTGCACAACCGACATTGTCCCAGATGATCGCACTACTTGTCACTTTAAACCGCATACACTCCTTGAAGTCTCAGCGCCCTTTGCACAATGGTCATTGCACCGGACTATTGCAATATTAGTCGTTCGAACTGCTCTAAGTGCTAGAGGACTCTGCATCTTTTTGCACAATTGTTTTTTGTCAATGTCTTTATGTCCCCAAAGTGTTCTGTAAATTGACTGTTTGTTGTACTAGAGCGGCTCCAACTACCGGAGACAAATTCCTTGTGTGTTTTGGACATACTTGGCAAATAAAGATGATTCTGATTCTGATTCTGATACACGATTAAAATGAGCTCTAGTTTGTAGGAATCAGATAAGGATTAGGGATTTTATGCCACTGTAAATCATTCGGAAATATGTGATCGACACCTTGACTCTTTAGTAGAAAAATGCCCCATGTTTCTTATTAGTTGAGATGAAAATGCGATGCCATTTTCCGATTTTCAAAATACCTGAAAGTACATACAAGTACATACAGACACTATATTTTTGACTGTCAGCTATATTTAAAATACATTTTAAATTAAAGAGAGACTTCTCTTTAACTGTTCAACCTTGTCATAGTTTTTAAAATGGATGTTTTTGGACTTAGTCTTGGTCTTGTCTCAGTCTTGGTCTTGACTCCCAAAGGTCTTGGTCTCTGTTAGCACTGGTCTTGGGCGAGTCTTGGTCTCGGGTAGTGTGGTCTTGAGCAAAGCACTACTAACCAAGTTTTCATTTTTGAAAAAAAAAAAAATGTGTGTGCGTTTTAAATACTTGGATAATATACAATATAAAACAAAATTCCTTGCTGACAAGGTAAAGAAGCAACATTCTCTTTTTTTGAGACAGCATGTGAGGACCATGTAATAAGCGTACTATATATTGTAATAGTGATTACAGGTCAGCATGTACATATATTTTATTGAGTCTAAAATTATATACAAATATCAGACAAACAGAGCTGAAGCACAGTAAAGAAATGCACAAAACATCAGCAGATCTAGAATCAGCTTTTATAAGTTAATTTGTGTTTTGACTTTATAGGGATAACCATCTTGATCTGGTACATTCTGGCATATGTTATTTACATTTTGCCCAAATAAAACATAGATTATGTACAACATAAAAAACAGACATATACAGTACATCAGCAAGATTGTTTAACTTACATATTGGAATAAGGAGTCCTAATAACATTCAGTCATTGAGGTTCTCTCCTCATTCCGTCTTTACATTGTCCAGTTTTAACAACTCAAGAGAAACAATGCACTCTCTTTTTGTATATTTTATAATTCAACATTCCTGCATTTTATATTTTGGACTCGGAGGCAAAGCCGGGTGATGAACAAGTACGATAATAACACTCCGACATTTTAGACGATTTCTAAGAAAGGTCTAAATACACAAATGATACGCCTGACTGCCACGCTGGTTATATCGGTATTTTTGTATGAAAGACATCAATATGCAGCTTATTTAACTCTTTAACATTAACGTTAGATCTGTAAACCACAGAAACCTGAAAGTTTGTGCAATTGGATGTACTGTATGTGTTTTTTACGTCTTGAGCCTCTGAGTCTATGGGACGTGATTATTGGTTACTGTCACTTCCCCCCCTCTAAACTGCACCATATAAACAGTACTGGGCCAGTACTATTGAAGGTTTCTTTCCTGGCCCACTGGTTTCCATCATTGAAGCGTTACCTCCGCTCCTTCTGGTCACCAGAGTTCACACGTGGACACCACTGACCTCCCCATTTAGGCGCCAGCAACGCACCTTCTTCCTGCTCCGTCACTCACTCATGGTTTCATTTATCTGTTTGAAAAGCGAGGGGTAGTTGATTCCCTCTAGACGCTGGATGACATTGAAGAAAACATAAAAATCGAATTTTAGACTAATTAGAGAAATCACCCGTTAACTGTTAACTTAAAGAAAGGTAATGATAATCATGAAAAAGTGAAAAGTACTACATTGGTACAGTGGACCGCTGTAGTTGCGGGGGACAGGGACCAGGCCAGACAGTGAATATAAAAATCTCCGGATAAGTGATGCCTTTTATAATTACGTAGAATTTTTTTTTTTTTAACTCCCCAAATTCTTGAATAAGCGGGTACAAACTAACAGTGAGTAGTTTGGGGGTTGGAAAAAGAAAACAAAAACAAAAAAAAAACATTGAAAAAGTATCCGCAAATAGGTGAATCTGTGGGTGCCAAACCGCGAGTATGCAGGGGTCCACTTTATGTCATTATTATAAATACAATTAAAAAAATACAAAGTTCAAAATATCTTGATTACATTTAACATAATTTACTACAATAATATTCACACCTTAAAATCTAATACAGTATATCAAAACCAAAGACAAATTAAACTCTATCTGCGCTGACTCCCTATTTGATGTACTACAGATATCGCTTCACTGTAAAATTTAAAAAAAGTCTACACACCCCTATTCAAAAGCCAGGTTTTTGAGATATAAGAAAATGAGAACAAAATCAATAATTTAAAAACGTTTTCCACCATCAATGTAAACTCTACAAAACAATTTCAAAATATATTTGAGGTAAAGTAAGTAAAAAATACACAACTGAGATAATGTGGTTGCACAAGCGTGCACACCCTCTTATCATTGGAGTTGTGGCTATGTCCAGCATTGACCAATCACACAGTCAGCACAAACCTGCAAAAGCCTGAAGGTATTGTGCTAACACTGACTGGCATTTGGAAATGTTCTTAGTTCCCTCATCTTAAATAGGGCACCAGTTCAGTTCCATTTCCAAAATTTTGCAAAAACACACTTGAAATCTCCTAAACGCAGATGGCAAAATGTGGTACAGTCCGATGAAACCAATGTTGAACTTTTTGGCCATAATTTCAAAATGTATGTCTGGTGCATACACAATACTGCTTATCACTAAAAGAACACCATCCCTTCAATGAATCATGGTGGTTGTCGGATCATGCTCTGGGGCTGTTTTTCATCATGTAGAACTGGGGTCTTCGTCCAGGTGGAGGACATTATGAGCAGACCAAAATGGCAGTCAATGTTAGCACAAAACCTTCACGCTAGAAAAAAAAAAATGTCAGCAAAAGCCTACTCCAACAACTGAAATATAATTAGAGGCACTTTAAATGGTGGCACGGTTGTGCTGACTCCCTATTAACATGAGTTAATGTAATTGGTTCATTTTGTACACAGCCACAATCCCAGTTCTAAGAGGGTGTGCACACTTGTGCAACCACATTATCTTAGTTGTTTATTTTCACTTCCCCTTTCAAAATTATTATATATTTTCTTTCAATTGAGTTGTACAGGTCAGGTTATAGATCATATAAATGGTGGAAATTTTTTTTGAAATGATTCATCTGGGTCTCATTGTTTTACAACAGAAAAACCTTGGACTTGAACAGGCGTGTGTAGACTTTTTATATGCACTGTATGATGAGTGTGCAATTAATATGTCACATGATTTCTAGTATCTTCCAGATACACAAATGTTTGTGTGTCAGGCGTCTTCCTACCTGCCTCTGACCAGCAGGCCAGTCAGGAAGAACTCACTTTGCCAGATGTTCAAATGGCACACTGACCTGCAGGTAGGAAAAAAAAAATTAGAGTCTTCAATTTACCTACCATGCATGTTCTTTGGGATGTGGGGCGAAACGGGAGTGCGCGGAGAAAACCCTCGCAGACAATGGGGAGAACACGCAAACTCCACACAGCCGAAGAAAATGATGTGACTTTTGTGAAGTAACTTTTCTGTCAAAAGTCAAACAGCGCATCATATTGTCTGTATGCAAACAAGGACTCTGGACAGTGTAAACTAAGCTTGCTCGCCCACACAGTGTGGTGTGTACCAATGACTGCCTCTAGAATTTGGGAGTAGAAAGAATGAAGTCTGGCAACAGTCCTGACCACAATCCGAGTGAACACATATGGGACCGATTTGGGCTGTTCATGCTACAGTGATCAGCACGACAACACGATGCCATCCCACAGCAGTGTGTGACCAAGCTGCTGACCAGTATGAAAAGAAGATGCCAGGCTCAAGTGCACAAGTGTCAAACTACCTCCACACTGAGTTTCTCCACCCATGACATGATCAGCTAGGTTGGACTACACTTGCTGAAAAATCATGCAGAATCACCCACATCCCATGAGACACAGGGGTGTCAAACTCATTTTTGTTGCGTCCCACGTCATAGTTATGTTTTCCCTCGGAGGGCCGTTATGACTGTGAACCCATATAATGTATGATCGCCTGATATTACATATACACCCAAAAAATGGATGGATAAACAGTTTTGAAATCAGAAGCCAGGAAAGGGTGGTTGGTCAACTTTTATTCAGTTTATTTTGAAAGGGGACATTAGGTTGATGCGCATGATTTGCATTTGCGGGGCACATAAAATGATCTGGTGGGCCAGATCCGGTCCCCGGGGCTTGGGTTGGATACCCGTGGTATAAAGTACACTGGAATTCTTGATCCTTGGGGTATTTTGACAAAAAACATCACAGCCATCTTATTAAAACACCGGGAACAATTTAAAATTGTGAACAAAATAAAATTCACAGAATTAGCAACACGTCTTGTTTCTTCCTTGTTGCCGGTAAGATTACAGTCACCAAATCCACCAAACAAGGGTCACGTTCTAAATGTCTTTTTTTAACCTGTGGTCAGACTTGCATGACTCCTCCTACCTGCGATGCAGTGATGCGTGACTGGTCGAGGCGCGCCGAAAGGTCACCGGCGGACACGTTGGCGGGGGCGCCGCGATGAAGCCTCATGGCCACTTTGCGCTCTCGCTCGACCCGTTCCGCTCGACCGACCTGAGGAGAGCGGTTACCTGCGTGCAATCGCCTTCAATTAATAACAAGAAAATAACAGTACAACTCACCTCCCACACAGTGACACTCGCAACTGTCCTAACCTGACTGCTGGACGCCGCGAGTGACCGCTTTAGACTGAATGACGTCTGCTTCGTTTTTGACTCGGTTGGCCGCCGAAGGTTTGGGTCCAGGCGGCAAAGCTCGACCTCCGGCGACTCTCTGGCCTTCTCCCGCTCGCTCCTCTTCGTCTTTTTCCTCCTTTCGTTCTATATCTCCATCTTCGGCCGTCCTGCTGGCCCCCTGTAACACGGCAGCTTGAAAATCCCAACTTGACCTCTATAAAGCACTTTTCATAAGGAACTGGTCACACTCACAAACTTGAGCATGCTCCAGTCAAAGACGTAGTCATAAGAGAAGCCCTGTCTGTGGAAAAGGTTCCTGAAGAGCTGCCTCAGGTACGAATAGTCCGGCTTGTCGTCAAAGCGCAGAGATCGACACAGGTTCAGGTAGGTGGAGAACACAGCTGGCAGACAAATAGGAAATTTCCAATACCAAAAACAGAAATTGGCAAGAAATCATTTTCCAAATAGGTTTTTCATTGGAAATTTAGCTGAGAAATTTTGGCACTGAGATGAATTTAATATCTGTACAAAGAAGGCGAGAAGCATTGGCTGACCAACTAACTGCAGAGCGCAAATAGACAATCAGCCATACTCATATTCACATTCATTTCGTCTTTAATTAAGATGACATGCATGTTTTTGGAATGTGGGAGGAAAACAAAGTTCCCAAACCACACAAGCAGAGGTAGAACATGCAAGCTCCACACGGGAAGCCCAGACCCGAGATTCGAACCCAGAACCTCAGAACTGAGGAGCCACTAGAAACCGCTGGCATCTGTTTTATATATGTATTATATAAATGTAAAATATATTTTGATTTATTTGGGAATATTCTTTAATCAAGTCCAATAAATGCATGGACGCTGACTAGAATGCCATTGATGACTTCCTATCATATACATCTTAACACTTTTGTAGTATTTATTTTAAACTCGCACAGGGATTCACAAAGCATGCTACTAGTGGTCCGCGGGCTCCTCTCTGAGAGTTACAGAATCTCCGGTGGATCTGGGTATGAATGGTTGCTTGTCTATATGTGCCTTGCAATTGGCTGGCGACCAATCCAGGGTGAACTGAGCCTCTCGCCCAAAATCAAGCCGGGACAAGCTCCAGCTAACCTGCAACCCAAGTGAAGAAGGCTTAAGAAATGCTTTTAGGCGATGACATGAGATCATAGTAACATTGTAGCTTTTTTAGCCATCTTTTTCTCAGAATAAGCTCTGATACTACTATTGAGCACAACAGAATAAGCAGAAAACATGCCTCCTTTAGGTCCCCCGGCTTGACTTGACTGTTATTGTAACTTTATAGTTTAAGCCTAGCAAATCCTGCTATTGAGTTTATTCAAATCCCCGCAATCCCTCTCATGCATTACTCACAGGGGTAGCCCTTGCACAGCACCTCAATGGGAGTCGACATTTTCTTTTCACTGATGCGTTCATACTTCTGCCTCTTGGTGGCGGCCTTGAGCCCCTGCCAAGGCAGCGATCCCAGGTTGAAGTACATCAGGACGTAGCCCAGCGACTCCAGGTCGTCTCGCCTCGATTGCTCTGCGGAAGAAGAATGGACACTGCAGCACAGAGCGGACAATAATGTGGCATCGCATCAAGATTCTTCACTTGTACCTAACGATGCGGACAATGGGTGTGTAAAGCAGGATACACCTGCACAAGGGACCTCTCTTTGCACATTGCAGTGGCGGGCCTTGCAAGTGACGGGCCTTGCATTTGATACTTGGACTTTCAGCGGGGAGTTACATGACGAAATCCACCTGTTAATACCACTACTATCACGTTGCAATTACAGAAACGATCAATAACGCTGAAAAAAAAAGCGCAATATAACGGCCACAGCAGTCCTGAATCAATATCGAATAACAGGACAAAAATATTCAAAATATGAATAAAATGTATCTCTCACCAGAGATGCTGATTATTAAGTGCATTAATGTGTGCATTTCCATACAGATGTGTTTTGCTAGTCGAGATGTCTAACAAGTTTTGCTCCGACCAATCAGAGGACAGAAAAACACATCAACGAGGGCCGGCTCACTTGCCTTGTGAGGATGAATTTGAAATCTAGTTGGTCAAGGAAGCTGTCCTTTTGCCAGTATACGTTTAAGCTACATTGGCAAACACTACTGATTCTGAAGGCCATGCACAGATTAGATTGACATGGCGACAAACACCGGCTGAAAACTGATTTGGACAAAAAGACATCCACATACAAGTACAGGAAACAGTGCAGCCAAGAGAAACCCCATGAAAGAAGAGAGTCGACTGTTGCGGAATACATTCATACAATTTCAGGTAACAAATATTAGAATTTAGTTTGAATACTGTATGTAGGTCAGTGCTTCTGATGGTGTTTGGGCGAGCTGGTATATTGTGTCTTACCAATGCCCAAGTGGGTGTTGATAGAAGCGTAGCGGGCGGTGCCAGTGAGGTTTTTGTTATCTCGGTAGGGAATGTGCTGGTGCGTTCGGGCGTCGCGGTATTTCTTCGCCAGGCCGAAGTCGATGATGTAGACGAGGTTGCCCTTCTTCCCAAGACCCATCAGGAAGTTGTCGGGCTTCACGTCTCTGTGGATGAAGTTCTTCAGGTGGATGTATTCGATCCTGCTGATCTGGTGCAGACATATGCAGCTTTAAAGTAGAATGCAGGTTGGACTTAACATCCGTCTGTCCGTCTATCCATTTTCTATAGCTTGTCCTCATTAGTGTCGCGGGCACCTGGTCAAGAAGTGGGGTTCTTCCACTAGATCAGGCATGTCAAACTAATTTTGAGGGCCATTAAAACAATATAAATATTTACTCGCCTCCTCGTATTATTACATAGACACAACAAAATGATGTATAACTAGCTTTGAAATCAGACGTTTAGGATAGTTTGTTCAACTATTGTTCAAGTTACTGTAAAAATGGGTTTGGTAACAAAAATTGCTTTAATTATCTCAATATTATTATTATTA